>NW_026848153.1:0-254550 GCF_030411735.1 Phialemonium atrogriseum
CCCCCCCCCCCCCCCCCCCCCCCCCCCCCCCCCCCCCCCCCCCCCCCCCCCCCCCCCCCCCCCCCCCCCCCCCCCGCCCCCCCCCCCCCCCCCCCACAACTGAACGACGCACACTCACCTCGGCGGTTTACACCAATCATACACTCTCCCCGGTTATTGGGCCGTTCTCCGCGGAGGGCATTCGAAGTTGTTGACAGCGTTGGATGGCGTCATGAGCAACAAGAGCAATTCATCGGAAACGATCGTGGCCGCTAGACAGCTTGATGTGGCTCCCGGACGATGAGGTCGATGGCCAAGCGGGATGTCATCTCGCGATCTAATAAGTTCATAGGCCCGGCACGGCGTGAGATATAAACCACGACACGCGTCTCTTGCGGAAGCACCAGGTATAGAATGGGAAGTATACAGCACCACCCGCACCTGGTCTGGGGCCCGAAGCGGTCCAAATCCGGGCCAAGCACGTCTCTCTCATTCATGAGCATCCGTCTGAGATGAGGGGAAATCACGCGGCTCAGGACCGCGGACTTGGATGGTTTCCTGGCCCCATAGCCTACTTCAAGTAAGGCGCCAAGGGACAATATTGGAGGCTTATAGCTCCAGAAGAGGTGTATATATGGTGACACCAGGGGCTGGATTTCAAGACGTAGGTTCTTGGAGACTCAGATCCTAGCCTCGATTTGTGTGTTCGGCACGCACCTGACCTTGCACGGCACAGCTCAACGACGTATGACGCGATAATCCTGTGGCATGTTGTGCATGCATCACCAGAGAGTCGGCCGAACCCTTGTCTGAAGCGGTCAGAGAGAATATTGACAGCAAACCGCGGGGTTCAGTGACGGAGATGGGTATGGTAGGGTTGCGTAATATAATTTATGTACTTATGGCCACTCATTACCCAGTATAGGCGATATTAAAAAAGCTTGTTCGCAACAAGAGTCGAGCGGCTGAATGGGGCGGGAACGTATTTAGGCCCGGTATTTCGAGTCAGACAACGCTAGATTCTAGACCCATCGGTCTAGATGCACTACGTTACACTCACGATGAGGCTTATGTTGCAAGTTCACCGGGATTTCAGGAGAAAACCGAACACCAGCCAAGATTGAGCGGTTGGTGTGCAGATGCCAAGCCCCCCTTAGCCCCCTCCATGCTTTCCTCGCTGGGGAGACCCATATCCAGCTACCAGGAACTAGCCTGGCGATATTAGAGGCGGTAAGAGAAACTGGAATAATGCACAGGCTGTGAAACGTATATTCGAGACCTGGTGGTGATCGCGGGATCGGAGGTATCCTGGCCTGGCCTTCCCCCTCGTCACCTGTGCCATGGCTGTCCGTTCTCATACTATTTGTTACCCCGTGTGCGGTTTCTCCTCAAAATGAAGTGACATCTCGCCGACTGAATGAGCGCGGCGCCAGGCATGCCGCATGGGATTATTTGTTCCAGCAGGTGGCCGACTCAAAACCGCAATCTATTCTCGACCAGATTGGGGAATGTCGCCGCCGCTGTTGGTAACTCAATATGGGCGACGCTTACGTAGGCCAGCCCGGTGTCTCAATATCCGGGTCGTCCAGAGTCTTGCAACTGATCAGGTCGCAAGTTGACGAGCTGCAAGTAGGACTAACGGCCCGGACAGATGAGACACCACAAGGTAAACATCGCTGGTGGAATCTTCGTGAAGCTTGGCATGGAGGAGTCCCCTGTCGTCCACAAGGTTCCGGAGCACGACTTGATACCATAGCCAATGACTCGGAATTGCGCCTCGATTTCGTGTTCGCTCACATCCAATTTATACATGCATGACATTATATCTACATTAATTGCCAATCAGCCTCACCCAATGAGAAGGCTAGCCATAGCCTAGGGTGATCGCCTTGCCTAGGGATCATGGCCTTTCCACCAGCCGGATGCTGCTAGAGGCCTCTCCCCATAGCAGAACCTTCTATAGTACACAGACAACCCCCTTCCCCGTCTATCGCAAGTATAAGCAGGACAGTCCGAGCAGCCAAGGGTGTCGAAGAAAGAGGAGGCGCCGCGTCACCAGATCTTGCATGAGAACCCAGAAATGCGCCATGTCTATTGTTGTCCACGGTGTGACATGCAAGGATCGGTGCCGACGCAGGATATTGTGGACGTTGACGGGAGCTGCTGGAGCTGATGGTAGTAAAACACAGAGAGAAGACGGAAGGAGAGCCGAAGTTGCGAAAAGCAATCCGCCTGCAGATCAGCACCATCGGTCGTCGTTATTTTGGGCGTTGGTACATGGGCAGAGCGGAGCGGAGCGGAGCGGTTGCTATGCCAGAAAGGCACGTGGGTTCGACAAAGACGGGGCCTTTAGAACGGGATGTTGGGAGATGGCTGCGCGCCAAATGCCTCCTGTTGCTCATGGAGCTCTTCCCCGCCAGCCTCGATGGAAATACCAACTCCGATCTTGGATGTTTGCTGTAGAGGGCTGTCAGCATATTATTCTAAGTGTCGACACGTCGGCATTCAGATCTTACGGTAAAATGGTCCACGTCAGCACCGAAGGTCAGGGTGACAGGTGCAGCGACTCGCTTCTCGAGGAGGCAGCTGAGCTTGCCCTTGGAGTCGATCTGCGCTCGGAAAGTCGACATCCGGAAGTCATATTTCGCGCCAAACGTCGTAATACCCTCCTTTTGGAATCCCCCACCGAGCATCCCTTGCGCACCAGGGATGAGCGACAAGGTCATGTCAACGCCGGCCTGTACCTTCTCGGAAAGCCGTCTCCAGTACGACGTGTTGAGGGCGCCCTGCGCCTGCAGCTGGGCAGTGGCAACCCAGTCGTCCGACTTGTATCGAGCAACGTAGGAGACGGCAGTCTCGGGGCCTTGGGTGAGACCTGCGCGCTGCCAGACACCCTCCAGTCCCAGCGCCAGCTTCGGGGTGACGGATTGAAGATAGCTGCCGATGAAGATACCAGTGAGGCCACCCTCCAGGTAAGAGGGATTCAGGGCCTTGAGGGAGGCAGTGAAGTCCTTTCCAGTATATTCGTGTTCAATCTGGGCCATGTCCTGACCTGAGCCACCGGGGGCGATCTGGAATTGTGTTCGTGTGACTGTTGAGGGGCCCCATCGGTAGTTGAATCTTGTGGATAGCTGGCCCTCATTGTCCACATTGCCCTGCAAAAATACCTGGAGAAGACATGGTTTTAGCTAGGCAGCATATGGCAGGCACGCGACGAGGCGACAAACCTTGCTGGTTCCGTAAAGGGCGGCAAAAGTGTAAGGGTTCAGACGCTCGCCCATCGCAAACTGATGGGAGACCTGGAACAGGGGAGAGAGGCTGAAGGCTTTGGTGAGGTCGGCCCGGATGCCCGTAAACATCAGGTTGTTGAGGAAGACATCGCGCTGAACCTCCCTCGAGATATTCTCAACAGTGCCGGGATTGGACAAGCCCAACTTATCGCGACGCTCGGAGAATGACCTCAGGACATCTGATGCGCTGGAAACAATGGGGTTGTTCCCCAAGAAGGCCAGAGGCGATTCTGAGCTGGACGCCATGCTCGCAAGTGGCCCAAAACAGGTGACGGAAATCTGGATGGGACAGATAAAAAGGACAAAAGATGTCTCGATTGATTCCAAGCTTGGTCACTTCCAGACGTCCAGCAGAAGTAGCCTGTTGACTTGCAGTGGTCGCCGGGTTGCTGTCTGACAAGAGATTTATTCCTGAATCCAAGAGGCAGCTTTTGACGAGGTGAAGCTGGAACCAAAAATTTCGAGCTCTGTCTCTCGGCCACGGGCGGTCGGAGTGGAAAAACCAGGGCAGCAGCCAATGATATGGAGAAGATAAGCTAAACCACAGATGGGGTGAGTTTAAAATGTGGTTAAGGGATGAAAGACAGCGCAAGCCAATGGATGGAGCTTGTCAGCAATCGGAGCTTTACCCTAGGGTGTGAATATAATTCGCCTCTCAATTTCCGGGTTGCAAGTCACCAGTCCCGAGATGGCGGAGCTTAATGGCCGGAACAACCCGATCTGAGCCCGGACTGTGATTCTGCATATTTGCCAGGCCCAGACACCCAATTTCGAGTTGCCTTCTTGTAAGGCTATGATGTGGATCACACATTAGCCAAGCAGACCCCATTGTGCTCAATTAAACACCTAGAAACGCCCTTATCTTACCACTCTTGCTACTCAAGTTTTGACTTGGTCTTGTGCCTAGGCCTAACGGACAGAAGCCCGGCTTTGAATCAGAAGGTTGTCGTGGAGCTTGCCAGCATTGCTCTCGACTCAGAACACCAAACTTGGACACAGCAACAGTTGCCGTTTGCCGGTAGAGTTGGCCCCTAGTCAGGTTGTTTCAGTGAAAGGACTTTGGAGGGGGACACAGCTCGACTTGTAAAGGAGGTTATCGGCCAGTTATCTCGAATTCTCCTAGTTTGTCAACTCTGTGGCAACATCACGACTTGTACAGGTCACTCTCTGTGAGCCATTGTTTGCTCAACATAGCTGCGGCTTGTTTGTGTGGATTTTATTACGGCTTATATTGCGGCTCGTCACACCTGAGGGCAGCACGGCGCAGCGATGGATACCCTCCTGTGAGTCTTCTCGATCTTGCTTCTGAGTTCGTATTTACTCCGAAACCATGCGACTTTTCCAACATCTCTCTTTCCTCTGTACCTAGTCTCGCTCTTCTGGTTCCTTTCCAACTTTGTTCTTCACTTTTAGCAACTGCTTTTCTCCTCGTTTCACCTGTTTCCCCCCCAAACAACCCACATTTTTGCGAACCAAAGCACATCTTACTCAAGATGGTTGATAAAGAGAATGCCGAGGTCGAGGTGACCAAAGCCAAGTCCGCCAGAGCCCCTCCAGCTCAGAGCGAATTGTCCGATGCCTTGATTACGTTCCCTCGTCCAGAGCTGACCGATGATCTTGATAACCCTTGCGCTGACGACACCAGTACCGCAGAGATTGCGGCCAACGCGCCGCGCTACCGAAGGAGGAGTTCGACCTTTATCGATGCCATCCATGACATCGCAGAGGATCAGGGAGATCTGGCTCCCGCCCAGCTGTACAGCACCATGTCTGGGAGGCTCTTCCACTCCGGCCGCATTGCGATTGTGATGGTTGGGCTTCCTGCTCGGGGCAAGACGTAAGCCTGCCTAACCCAGACGACCAGCCGCACCGCTGACAACTATACAGCCACATATGTGTGTCTATGGCTCGGTACCTTCAATGGTGAGTCCTGGCTGCATTTTTCTTCCGACGCTCTGAATTCTCCTAACAACACGGGCAGGTTGGGGGTCAAGACGCGCATCTTCCATCTTGGAGATTATCGCCGGGCCACTGTCGGTCAGGGGGGTTCAATCCCGGAGGATTACTTCTTTCCGAATGCATCTCCTGCGTCGATAATGCTACGACAGAAGATCCTGAAGAAGTGTCGTGAGGACATCTACTCGTGGCTGAACCACGAGAATGGTCAAGTTGCCATCTACGACGCCGTCAACCACACAGCAAGTGGGCGCCGGTCTCTTGCCAAGGAGTTTGGAAAGCACGATGTCCAGGTGTGTTCATGGCTGCCTCCGTCGATGGATATGGATATGTGACTGACTGTTGGTCGTTGCAGACGCTCTTCATAGAGTCGTATGTTGATGACAATCGCATCCTCACAGAGAATGCCCGCAATGTCAAGATCTCGTCGCCCGACGTGAGTCGAAGAAAAAAATAATTATGGTCGGCGTCCAAGCTCAAGTGCTAACGGCCTTAGTTCCATGGAATGGAGCCTGATGAGGCCGCGAAACTCTATCTCCGGCGCATTGAGATGAAGATACCAGCCTTCGAGACGATGAACGAGAATGAGCTGAACTACGTCAAGATGATCAACGCCGGCCAGACCTTCTTCTACAACAACGTCAGCTTCAACTACCTCTCCCACCGCATCGTCTTCTACTTGACCAATTTGCACATCAAGTCGCGCACCACCTTCTTCGTGCGCGCCGGCATAACGACTGAGGAAGACTCTTACAGAGCCGATGCGCCCCTCTCCGAGGATGGCCGCACATATGCCGCCAAGATGTCGGAAATGCTACTCAAGCACAGGGAGCAGGAACGCCAAGCGCTTATTGCCCAGGGCGGGCCCGACCTTCCGCTTCGGCCCTTGACCGTGTGGACATCGACAAGACTGAGGACGATCCAGACCGCGGATTACCTCAAGGAGAAGGGATATAAGGTCCGCCAGCGTTCGCAGATGAGCCAAATCAACCCGGGAGTATGCGAGAAGCTGTCCGAGCGCGTCATTCGCCGTCTCTATCCCGATGAGATAGAGAAGCATGAGCTGGATCCCTATCACCATCGATACCCCCGCGCCGAGGTGAGTGGCAACTAAACCTACAAAAACCTAGCTGGTTCTTCCTTCTCCTTGTCCTTCTCAATTCATTCTGACTAACCATCCCCCAGTCCTACCACGACCTGGCAGTCCGCCTAGAGCCCATCATCCTCGAGCTAGAGCGCGAGCAAAACGACCTCCTAATCATCGCCCACGAGTCTGTTCTGCGCGTCCTGTACGCCTACCTGATGCACTGCTCGACCATGGAGATCCCCAAGCTCAAGTTCCCGCGCGACGAGATCATCGAGATCATCCCTGCCGCCTACCAGAACGAGGCCAAGCGCATCCACATCCCGGGGCTCGACCCAAAGTACATCCCCAGCTCGCCCGAGGACATCCGCATCCCCGTCCCCGGGCCCCCGAGCGGCGCCCTGTCACCCATCACCGGCCTGAGCAGCCCCGCCGAGCCCGTCGAGACCCGGCCCCCCGAGAAGGTCGTCAACAAGGCGGCCCAGATGGTGGCGGACAAGCTCGCGGATGAGGATTAGGGGCTGGGTGGGGGCTCGGGTACAGACGGAAGGAGTCTTTGACGAGTCCCCTATTTCCAGGGGGCCCGTGCCTCCGAATATGAATATCCAGATAAACCTTACAATAGGTAGTTAGGAGGTTTCGGAGAGGCTTTTGCTGGATGGGTGCCCCCTACGGATTAGTGGACACGCGCATTCTTTCCCACTAAAGGATTTTCTTAGTAGTAGTTACGAGACACACGATGCCAAATGCGATGAATGATTATTCAGACCTGAGGAAACAGCCACTAATCCAGGTTGCCGTCCTCGCGTGTCTTGTTTGCCAGCCAGCCATGCCCCCCTGTCCATCCCGGGACTCCTCTGCTATTTCCAGCAGCCACCCTATTTTCGCTGTGCTGTGAAGTTATATGCTTGATTTATTATACAGTCGTTCAACAGAAGCTGAAATAAACTCAACCGACACTCCAGGTAGTCAGTCGTGTATCTTTGGTATCATGACGTTATGCAACCGCTGCATGCAACCCCCCACCCTCTTTAGCCTTATCGGGCCCCTGTTGCCCTCTTATTATGGCGCCTCATATGCCCGACATGCTATGCTGTATCCATTAGAAGGAAAAGAAAAGACATCAACACCGTACCTTTTCACCCGTCTAGAACGGTCACCAAGCCGGGTGGCTGGAGACTAGATGCGACCCGACAACCTTCCTCACATGACAAGGCACTCCCGTTCGGGAACGCCCGTCTTACTCTCCTTATCACTCTCCTTCTCCCTCCCCCTCGCGCCACTCCTCTCCCTATCCTTCTCATCCCCGCTCCTCGACTTGCCGCGGTCCTTCCTTGGGTGGGGGTGGGGGTGGGGGTGGACGTGGAAATGCCGGCCACCCTCCCTGCTGTGCGTCGTGCCGTCGGCCTGCGCCCGTCCGCCCTCCGACTCGGGCTGTTCCGGCGGCGCCGCCGCCGCCTCCACCCCGTCGACGAGCGGCTCCCTGCTCGCCCGCATCAGGCCCCCGAGCCGCGACATGGTGATGCTGATCCGGCCCTCACCGGCCTGCGACCCGGGCCGGCTCTTGCTGCTCCCGGACTTTGCGAACCGCGCCGCCGCGCGCGACAGCCGGGTGGCCGTCGACTCCTCCCCCGGGGTGCCGGGGCCTTCGGGAGTGACGGCGCCAGGGGTGGTGGCGAGGGTCGGTTCCGAGACGGCGACGCTGCCGCGCCGGGAGCCGTTCACCGTGAGGTACGGGCCGCCGTCCAGGCTGAGCCTCGAGGGCCGCTCTAGCTCAGAGCTGAAGCGGATGCCCGGGCCATGGCCCCGGCCGAGGGTCGTGCTGGAGCTGAAATATCCGCTGGTCGACCTGGACATAGAGCCGGGACGGTCGGCCTCTGGGACGGGTGTCTGGGGGTTAACTGCGGACTCGTTGTACGACGGCGGCTCGATGACCGAGCCTTCGGCAGAGCTGGTTGCCATCTCGACCATTGGGACGATCTGGTAGAAGAGGAGGTAGGGCATTTCCTCTCGGAGAGACTGCTTGAGGTCGTCCACGTAGGAAACCCGGTTGTCCTCGTGAAGATCGTCGAACTGGACCCACTGTTCCTCCTCGTAGTCTGGCGGAGGATCGCGATCGTGTCGCCGGTTGTCCGTCAGTAGTTTTGGCGCCGCACGGGCAAACGCCACGTAGTGGCCGCTGTGGAGCGAGTCGCCTCGATGGCAAACAACTGACTGCAAAACGAGCTTGTATTCGGCACTTAGCCCATATGCTTCCTGGCCGAGTTTCAAGTCGTCCACCTTCATGAAGTATGGGAGGCGCATGCTTTCGGGGATGTCTATAAAGGTGTTCTGTCGTATTGGGATCCCCTGGTCAGTCATGGTATATCTTTTGAGACATATTCCAACAACAGGTCGTTTGTTAAATTGGCTTGCAACCTCGACATCGCTCAGAGGCTCGGAATTAGAGGTTGCATGCCATGCTATCTAGGAATTAGTGCCAAATCGCTGGGGTGTAGGTAGATAGTCCCGGGGCTTACGTATCAGGCGGAAGAACTGCCAGGCGGGAATCGTGACGGCCTTCACCACGGTTGATCCTGTTTGCTTTGCCTTTTGAAGAAGGCTGGTTGAATCTGCTTCTTCCGCGCGTCCCTCCTCGTCCACCACGATCCGTCGAATGACGCTTGTCGAGCGATGTCGGAGTGCTGGTGGAGGTAGGGAGCTGCCAGAAGCAAGAGATTCGGACGTTTGCACTGTCCACCGCCTCAATAATGTCGGATCCTCGAGCTGCGAGGGCGGGGTTGCGGCACCATCCGGTACCTCTGGGTCGTCTTCGACAGCAACGATTCGGATGGTGCTGCGGTGTTTCAGTAGCGATGGCGCATCTGCCCCGTGCTTCTCCTCCAGGCTGTCCCGGAGAACGTCGACTTGGTTGTTGAAGTACTCCTCTAGACAGTCCTCAAGCTTGATGCCTTTCCCGTCAGGATCTGGCGGAACAGCCAGGTTCAGGAGGCGCTCATAGACCACCTTGTGGTCGTCCTTGTCCCCCTTTCCCTGATGGAATAGATCGACCTGGAGGGTCAGAAGCGGAAGTTGGAGGGTTTCAGTGATAAAAGCAAATGCCTCGGACGTGTCCTGCTGCTCGAGATACTGGGCGTCCTTCCAACCACAACTGGCGAGTGCCTCCTGGATATTTTGGGTCTGGTGCATATTAATTTAACAGTGGCAATAAAGCGTCTAGATGGATATCGCCTACCATATCTGTATCTATGAGGTTTCCGGTCCTCAGGAGGTTAACCCACAGCCTGATAAGGGTTGCCAACTTCCTCTGGTTCTCGTCTCCAGCATCGTTCTTTAGCATGCACTCGAAGGCATCCAGCCGAGAGAACATGGCGAAGAGGAGCGAATCGAGATAGCAGGTGACATTCTCCCTATTTTCGGCGCCGAGCATGCGGACGTGGGGGTTGAAAGGCCGCACGATGCCTGCAGACGCTTCCTGTTGGAGGCGTAAGAGCTCAATGGCCTTGTCTGGGTCCCATGCGGCGAACCTGGAGCTCAGAGCGCAGCGGATATGTTCGCGAGATATGTCATCCAAATCTTGTTCCTTGAGGAGCTGGGAAACCTCCTTGATCTGTCATGCATCAGTTAGCACCTTACGGACTACTGCACACGAGAGGCGCAGTCGAAAATGGGTCTCTCATGCCTTGGCTGTCTCTCTCCCCTCCTCTTCTTTCTCCTTCTGGGCTTGTCTTGCGGAGTCCGGTTTGAACATCGAGAAGAACGTCTCGGCTGTCATGGTTCGGGACTAAAGGTGGTCTCAGCATCGAACAAGTGCATTGTTTGGAGTCGAACCGATCGAGTCGGCGAACGCACCTTTTGGCCCGGCTCTGACGACTTATTCCGGCGATGACTGCCATTTTTGACGCGGACGGAGCGAAACTTCTTTGGCATTATGTTCATGTTAATGGCGGGCTGGTCGGCGCAGCACAAGTTGGGTGTTATCGATGGTAGATCGACCCAGTCTCTGGCGACGTTCGGATGGGGGGCTAGCGAGTGGACGAATCGAACATGATCTTTTTTGATGGATTCAAGGCGAGAGACAGATTACGAGATTCGGCAGTTCGTTTGGAAGGGAGCCCGTGGGCGGTCGAGGAACGTTTCAATCGCAGCAGCTAGAACAGCCGCCAAGATGCGCAACAAGGCGGGGAAATTTCTGAAGGTGTTCCTTATATGGCTTCGCACATAACCAAGCGAGAGGTGACAGGCTGCTTGTAAACCGGGGGAGGGGGAGGGGGAGGGGGAGATGCGCGGAACGAACGGTGATGACGACGGCGTCAGGTCGTCGAGGGCTTTCGCTCTAAATGACCCTACCTGCCTGTCAAGTTATCGTGCTTCTCACTACCTACCTACCTAAACAGGGGACAAGGGTGGGTAACAAGGCTCCCCCTCCAAATGGAGGGGTTCGCGGTCCGTCCCCAGCTGAGGCTGCAACCCACACCAATGCCCACCAGGAACCCACGCTAAACCCACCGAGTACGTAAGTCCTAATTATAGCGCCATAATATTCTGGATTCAGATCGATGCTGCGTACGGATAGACAAGGCAGCCTTGCCTCAAGTACGTCATCATCCTCGCTTCCCGCCCCCTATACACGTACCTACAGGAATATACATGCCGGTAAACTCGTAGGGGAGTGCCTAGCGCATATACGCACATTGTATAGGCGGGAATTCTAGAAAAAATGCACAGTAGGTCCATGTTGAGCAAAAAGGGAGTCTGCCCACGCTCCAGGCTCAAGCCATACCCCCCAAAAAAGGATCGCTCATGATGCGACAAAGGTGTGATTGATCAGTCCTCGCAGTAGCCCCACCTGTCATGAAGAATGCTAAGTCCTGATCGGGAAGGGCTGAAGTGAGGCGACGCGGCCGCAATGGGACGATGGGGAATGCGGTTTAGTACGGAGTACTTCGCACTACATGTTCACGTACACGTGTGTGGTATGAGTGGTAAATAAAAGGTGACGTGGATTTCATAATCCAAGGGAACTAAGCAGGTGCCTGCCTACCCCTATGAAGCCAGGCTGTCTGATGAACCCATGGAAGTTTCCTGCCTAAGAAACACATCGGAGAGACGAAGCGCTCATTAGACTGCCCGTGCAGAGTACGGGTTAATGGTACGATTAGATGGGACGAGACGGGAGTTTCATTGGGTTCCTCGGCGAGGTGAAGGTATGTGTATTGAGTACACGCAGTTTTACACAGGGTAACCGACAGCCCGAGGCCCTGAGCCACAAACCACGCCACTTTAGGAGTTGGATCTCCGCGCCCCGCACATTGGAGCTCCGGTGGCCGTGGTTGTACCTCGGCAGCAACATCGTAGTCAGCTCCCTACTGCGTAGCTAATAACTTGCAGTCTCCATGATGCTGGCATGGCATCCTCCCACTCCAATTCTATGTAGCTGTGCTATCCTAAGAAATCATCCCCATTTGAACTGATATCCGTCTTACCTTCGCCATGTCCTCCAACATCCCCATTGCAGTAAGCTTTGAGCTCCCTTGCCGTCTTGTTCCTCTGCTCAACCCTTTCTGTACAGGTCCGCGATCGCGTCAGCGACAGGGCAAAGAAGACAATCGATATTGTCGCCAAGTTCGTGGAGGAGGAATGCATTCCGTGAGTATCCACCATCCACCTAAAAATATCAATTACACTATTGTCCCTGCGCCTAAACTAACGCGGAGCCCGAACCCAGAGCTGATCCCGTTCTCGAAGCCCAGGTCGGAGTTGGGGAGGCGAGATGGGAAACTTATCCTCCAATTGTCGAGGACCTGAAGAAGAAGGCACAGGCTCTTGGGCTCTGGAACATGTTCCTGCCCAAGGGCCATTACAAAGAGTCGCCCGGGTTTACCAACCTCGAGTACGGACTCATGGCGGAGTGGCTGGGCAAGTCAAGGGTAGCCTCGGAAGCAGTCAACTGTGCAGCCCCTGACACGGGTAACATGGAGGTCTTGGCCAAGTACGCCAATGACGCGCAGAAGGCCCAATGGCTGAAGCCGCTGATGGACGGTAAGATCCGGTCGGCATTCCTGATGACGGAGCCCCAAGTTGCATCCTCGGACGCAAAGAACATTGAGATGAGCATCAAGAAGGATGGCAATGATTACGTGCTTAACGGACAGGTATGGAACTTGTTCCTGGGAATCCAGACCTCCCCTGCCCGTGGCTAACTTGCAGCCTGCAGAAATGGTGGTCAAGCGGAGCCGGTGATCCTCGTTGCAAGATCTATCTGGTTATGGGCAAGAGCGACCCTGGAAACAAGAATCCGTACCAGCAGCAGTCTGTCATTTTGGTCCCAGCAGGCACCAAGGGAATCACCATCCACCGCATGCTCACGGTGTACGGATACGACGACGCTCCTCATGGTCACGGGCACATTAGCTTCGACAATGTTCGGGTACCGGCAAGCAACCTTGTCCTCGGAGAAGGTCGAGGTTTCGAGATCATCCAGGGCAGACTCGGACCGGGCCGCATTCACCATGCCATGCGAACAATTGGGGCGTCGGAACGGGCGCTGGAATGGATGCTCATGCGCATCAATGACCCAACCAAAACACCGTTCGGGAAGCAGTTGAAAGAGCACGGAGTCATTCTCGAATGGGTTGCCAAGTCCCGTATCGAGATTGATGCTGCACGTCTGGTTGTCCTCAACGCAGCCATCAAGATGGACGAGTATGGGCCCAAGGCAGCCTTGACCGAGATCGCCGAGGCCAAGGTGCTGGTGCCCCAGATGTCGCTGGTCGTCATCGACAGGGCAGTTCAGGCCTTCGGAGGCGCTGGCGTTAGCCAGGACACCCCTCTGGCGAACATGTGGGCACAGATCAGGACCCTCAGGCTCGCAGACGGTCCTGACGAGGTTCACCTGCAACAGATGGGGCGCAATGAGAACAAGCGTGGCAAGGAGGTTGCAGCCAAGATCCAGGCACAGAAGGAGAAGACAGCACAGTTGCTGGTCCAGTACAAAGTCAACAAGGCGGAACCAGGGTCCAATATTGTCAGGTCAACCTAGATAGGTAGAGAGAGACCAGCATGGGTGTTGAGTGAGTCAGAATCTGAAATTACGCAGGAGGTGCGGTATGTAGCAACAAATTAATGCAGTATTAAATACTGGCATTTATGGAGGAATTCAGCTGAATCATTGGATGAATGTCGGTGCACGGGCCACATGCCGGGGCTGCAGTACGTGGTTGCCCTGCCAGAGCTGCAGTCTGTTTACATGCATCAGCAAAAAATCCATCCCTTCCTTGGATGCACCTTGCACATTGCAGCTGTCATACATAAAATCAAACGCACCCCCCGCTTCATAACCTCGGCCCTCAACGCAGTTTTCTTCAGCGACATTGTCTGACTTCTTTAGACTTGGACATATAAATCAACCATACCAGCCTCGCCGAAGTTTCCTCGACACAGATCCCAAACGATACCTCCAAACTGTACTCTTTGCTGCCGTCCATTGCAACATCACCACACAATGTCCCAAGCTCTCTCAGCAAAGGACGCCAACGCCGCCATGGCTAGTGCTCAGGAGCCCATCGGCAAGCCTGACGTTAAGAGTATGGAATACCACCGACAGGTGCTGCAGAACAAGATGCAGCAGGGCGAGTATGTGCAGACCACTCCGAACTGGAATTCAGCCCAGCTGGCCAGATTGCTGACCTTTTGCGATCCCCAGGACCAAATATGTCTCCCCGTCGGACAACATCATGAGCCCTTGCACGGCCAAGCTGAACGCTTTCCGCAACAAGCAGGTTGGGAAGTACGTTCTACCACCCCGCTTCCGACGGCAGCATCTGCCTTAAACCCCCAAAAATGCAGCCCCGTTCTAGAGCTAACAAGTATCGCTGCAAATCTAGGGTCAAGCCAAAGTCGCTCTTCGCCCAGGCCTCCGTTAAGAAGTTGGAGGGCGAGAGTCTCTTTGGCAGCAGGCCCGCGGATCCTCCGAAAGCCGACTGAAGGGGCTCCTTTGGTCCTCGACCAGCCGAACTCATTGTCTTCTCCCGAGCTGTATTGTATCATTCATTCGGCACCTTGGCTGTACCCGGCATTCGATAAAGCTTTTGTTTGGGAACATTTGGTCTATTGACCTTGGCATCGGCGTTCTTTGGTTTCTCAATGGCAGGGATTGATGGATGGATACAGGGGCTTTTACGACATGAAATGATGACCAGAGAGAATTGATTCCTCATACACGCAGTGCTTCCAAGTTCAGATGCCCGAGATTGTGAATTGGCCTAATTCGTTAAGACCACTACCATCCTTTCTCTCTTCCAGCCTGCCACTCCCACTGCTGAATTGGCCGCCCACTCCTCATGCTTTCCAACCACTCACAATGTAGACGACATCCTCATCTGACACAGGATGCCCTAGCCCCACCCTCTGAGGTATGTGCCTTGCACTGGCACCCCATACCAGGGCATATTTGAAAGTCTCCTTCAGTGTCCGATGGATCCGGTCACAGACATCCTCAATGGTGCTGTTGCTCCGGACAATCAAAGCCTCGCTAAAGTCCGGGTCCACGCCCTTCCTCTTGGTGTAGATCCGGATGAGTTTCAGCTCTTTCCAGCACCGATCAACAACATCCTGGATGCCCAGGTCAAGCTCACAACTCATAACCACGGTTTGGGGCTCTCGTGCTAACTTGTCCAGGAAGTCCAGGGACACGCTGTCGATCTTGTTGTAGACATAAAGACACTTGATGTACTTCCGGTGGTCTTTCATGATCACATCAATCAGGTCATCTACCGTGGCGTTCTCATCCCGAATAAGCACTTCAACGTTGAGGAGCTTATAATCTCGCAGGATGTTGTAAACCATCTTCTCGTCCAGACTCTTCGGCGGTGCTTGAAACGTGATCTTCATGCCCCCTGCCTTCTTCGGTTTAAGATAGATATTCCTGCAGCAGGTGAGTGGTGATAGCAAAAAAAATGGGGGTCTTCTCGGGGCACTCACGGCGGCTCCCTGTTAAGCCGGATACCCACAGCTTCCAGCTCAGCCTCTAACAGTGCCCTTTGCTCTGCCTTCTTGGTGGCATCGAGAACCATCAAGATGAGATCGCTCGTCTTGGCTGCCGAGATAACCTGGCGGCCTCTGCCTTTGCCTTCGGAAGCGCCCTCGATGATACCCGGCAGATCGAGTAGCTGGATCTCTGCGCCGCCATATTCGAGCACGCCCGGAATGGCCGTGAGTGTTGTGAAGGAATAGGCGGCCACCTCTGACCTCGTCTTGGTGACCTTGGACAGGAAGGTCGACTTCCCCACCGACGGGAAGCCGACCAAGGCTATCCGGGCGTCTCCGCTCTTGCTCACGTCAAAACCTGCGCCGCCGCCACCCCCCGCTCCGGGACCCGGCTCCAGAAGCTGCGCTCTCAGTCGCGCAAGTTTTCTAGGAGAGACGGTGTCAGTGGATGGGAAGGCCGCCCTTGGCTCGCTAGCTTCACGCACCCTTTCAAAAGACCCAGGTGATATTCTGCGCAAGTCACTGTAAGTCATGGGATTGACCCTGATCTCTCGTCCATTAAACACTTACCAGTTGCCTTATTTTCTATGAGTGGCTTTAGTCAGTGTCTCTCGCCCAAACTCGATTATTCCCAGGTCGAGTACTTACTCTGTGTCCTCTTCATCTCCTCCTCAATCCTAAGTGACTGTCAACATCATGCCTGATCTGCCCAAGAAGAGTCTCAATTTTGGCATACTCCTTGATCTTCTCTGTGATGTTCACCATCTTGACGGCGAGAACGAGCCGAAATGGGTGAAAATGAGTGACGAGTGAGCAGCTTGAAGTATGGTTCGAGCTGAGTTTTGTGAAGCTGCAAAAGCTGGCAAGTGAAGCGACAAACTTGCGAATATCTAAGTAACTATCATACAAAGTGTTGATAGCCTATCAAACGGCCCCTCGAAATGCGCTGAAGACCTCGATAGAGGGGAGCGAGCAGTGGGGTTTTCGGTGGGGTGGGGGGTATGGATTTAACGCCACATGTGGCACTCACAGCCTCACCGCCTTCGCCTTCTCTAACTAGTTTGGTCCGTGCGCGCTATCCTAGAGCATCTTCGCAATTGGCAAGAAAAGTGATTCCTGACCTGTTATTTTACCATTTCTCTCTCCGCAATTCTCTCAACGCACGCATTCCGTACCGAATCCAAACACATTTGAGGGTCAATACACCACTAACCTGACTCGCGCCGTTGCTCTGCCATCATGGCCGAAGTCGACGTCCAGCCCGACGTCCAAGTCGACGTCGAAGCCGATATCCAGGCTGATGTCCAGGCTGATGTCCAGGCCCATATCCTCCCTAGCAACGACGAGGAGTCGCAGGACCTCGCCCTAGCCACCACCAGCACAGAAGTAGCCGCACCGGCGGAGAAGAAAGTGAAGAAGATCATCCGCAGGAAAAGGCGGCCGGCGCGGCCGCAGGTCGACCCTGCAGTATTCGCGTCTGAGCCGCCGCCGCAGACTGGCACCATATTCAACATCTGGTACGCCAAGTGGTCCGGGGGCGACCGGCAGGACGCCTATATGTCCAAAACCCAGGCCAAAGGGCGGTGCAACATTGCCAAGGACAGCGGGTACACGCGCGCAGACAGGGTCCCCGGGAGCTTCTTCTGCATCTGGTTCGCCCGGGGGCTGTGCCCGCGTGGGCAGGATTGCGAATATTTGCATCGCCTGCCTGGGGTCTACGATGTCTTCAGTCCCAACGTCGACTGCTTTGGGCGGGACAAGTTCAGCGACTACAGAGATGACATGGGTGGCGTTGGAAGTTTCATGAGGCGCAATAGGACGATCTATGTCGGCAGGATACACGTCACGGATGACATTGAGGAAATCGTTTCGCGACACTTTGCAGAATGGGGCCAGGTCGAGAGGAGTGAGTATCCCCCGCATATCGTGCCTTTGGTCTTTCAGGACGGACGTTGGCTGACAAGACGCGCCCCCCCCATAGTTCGAGTTCTCAACACCCGAGGCGTCGCATTTATCACATACACCACGGAGACCAACGCGGAATTTGCAAAAGAAGCAATGGCCCACCAAGCTCTTGACAACAACGAAACCCTGAATGTCCGCTGGGCAACCGCCGACCCGAACCCGCTGGCCCAGAAGCGCGAAGCGCGCCTAATCGAGGAGCAGGCGGCCGATGCCATCAGGCGAGCTCTCCCCGCCGAGTTCGTCGCCGAGATAGAAGGGAAGGATCCCGAGGCGCGCAAGAGGAGGAAGATCGAAAGCAGCTACGGCCTCGAGGGCTACGAGGCCCCGGATGAAGTCCACTTTGCGAGGGGCGCGAACGCCGTCAACCCGAGGGGGAGGGAGGGCTACGACCTGGAGTACGAGCAGCGGTTGATGCTCGAAGCGGGAGAGGGCCAGGCCGGAGGTGAGGCTTGGTCGGAGCAGCAGACGGCAGCTGAGGAAAACGGGATTTTCTCCAGCAATACGCTGGCGGCTTTGAATGCCGCGAGAGTCTCGGTTGCGTCGAAGCCTAAAGCTGCCGCGCCTTCGGGGCCGCTTGTATCGTATGATAGCGATAGTGATTGATGGCGAGGGGGATATGCATAGGGTCCCGGTTGTGTATAATAGAGACGGGCATTGGTGGACCGGAGAAACACTGCCAATTGACTGTTAAGTCGTGACATGATGATATTACAAAAGCACCTAAGATGGGTGCGCAGTTCGCAATTCAGCTATTAAAGATCCTCGAGTACAGCATCTCATGCCTCCCAATCCACAAGTCCATAATCGGCACGCTCTGGCCCGCCTCCTCGACGCGGGTATGCCACTCCCTCTCGATGACCGCGGCGATAAGGCTCTGCACCGCCGCGCTGGCCAGCATCTTCTGCGCCTGGTACGGCCCCAGCAAGCCCGCCCTCACGGCCGCCGACACGAGCGCCTTGACGTGGCTCAGCATGAACACGTACGCCGTCTGCCGCAGCCCCAAGCCGACCAAGTTCGCGATGGCCCCGAACAGCGGCGCCAGGTGCGCAGACACGGGCGGGACGGCGTACTCCCCTCCCCCCGACGCGCCCTTCAGGAGCCTCCCGAACCCGCGCAACGCCTCCACCCCGCGCGCCCCGCCGCCGCCGCCGACGACCACCAAGCCGTCGGCGAACGACCGCTCCCACACGGCGAGCAGGGCCCTCCCCTGGGCGACCGACGCCCTCCGGCCGACGGTGCACACGATGGCGGCGTCGAGGGCGTCGTCGAGGTGCGGGACGGCGGCGGGGTCGCGGTGCGCGGCCAGGACGAAGGGCAGGGCGGCCGAGGCGAGGGAGGACACGGACGCCGGGAGGAAGGCGGCGAAGGTGGCCGGGGAGCGGCGGGCGGCGGCGGAGCCGTGGGCGAGGAAGGACTCGAGGCCCGAGCTGAAGGCGAAGGAGCCGAGGGGGAGGGCGGAGTCGGAGAGGAGGAGGAGGAAGTGGGCGGATTGGGTCGGCGGTGGGGGTGGTGGGGTGACGCCGTTGGGGGACGAGGGGGTGGTGGCCCGTTGATGGTGAGATTTGAGCTGCTCCTTGGCCTTGGCTAATCGGGCTTCGAGCTCCAGGATCTCCTCCTCTATGCTGGCGGCATTGTCGTGCATCGCGGCTCCGTTGGGGCTTGTCACATGGCTGGTAGGAAAGAGGAGGAAGAGTTCTTCTATTGTGGAAAATGAATGACGAAGGTGTTGGTGGGGCAGTCAAGGTGCCTCTGCCTCTAGCTCTACTCTGCTTTCCCCTACTCCATAGGTATTTAAGTTCCCTGGCCAACCACCAGGCTCGAGGACAGTTTTGATGTTCTCCGGCATCATTGCATACGGAGCTCCTAGCTATTGATAGTGTACAGTAAAAAACAACCCTTACAATGTACTCATACAATTTGAATTAGGTACCCAAACACCCAGGCTATGCTACCCTGAATCTTCACGCCGAGTCAAAGCAAACAGCCCCTGCAAATACCCCTTTACAATAAAATGCTACGACAGTGATAACCCCCCTCCAAGGGAGGTTCCCTCTCAAGACAAGAGCATATTCTCTTTATTGCGCTCCGAATGACTGTGAGACCTCGACCGCTCGGCTTTCTTGCGCTCGAGTCGAGCAATAGCAGCAGCCCGTCTGTCCGCAGGCAATGAAGCCACCCTGCTAGTGTTGATGCTCCACGCAGTGCTGGCATTGGCATCGGGACCGCCGAGACGGGCAAAGTTGCCGTGGACCAGATCAATGTGCCCGGTGTCGCTACCGGCGGACGACGGCCTGGCTGCGGGGACTTTCCGTTGCTCGGAATACCCCTTCGACGGCTTCCTTCGGAGCCCGTTCGTGTTGTCTCCCACACCGGGGCCGACCTTGGAGATTCGTGGATGTGTTGGCAGAGAAGGTTCCAGCGTGGTGGCCGGGGTATTTTCCTTGGAAGGGAACGAGTGCCGGCTACTGGATCCGGAGTTAGTTCGCCTAATGTCCTGAAGATTCCCACGGTCGCTCAGAACAGACGACGAGCTGCTCTTCCTAAAATCGGCCTGGATTCTCTCACGGAGTGCGCGGGATGAAATAAGGGTCTCGTCTTCGCAAGCCTTAGAATTAGAGCCGGACCCAGACCTGCCGTCACTGGACGTATGTTGGATCTTAAGCCCTTTCGAGAGACTGGCCTGCCGGACGCTATCCAGCGTGTCACGCAACTTCTTTGGCTCGTCATCGGCCGTCGCCCGGTCCTTCGGCTTGATATTTCCGCGGTCGGTCTTCCATCCTGTCTCCAAGTCTTTGGTCTGAGCTGGACGTCTCGGCTCCGTCTCCGTCTTGAGAGTCCTAAGCTCATCCTTGAGACTGGATATTTTCTCGTTCTTCTTCTGAACGACGTGTTCGGCCTCAACGAAGCGGGTCTTCGCATTCTCCTTCAACTGATCGTGCTCGCTCTTCAGTCTCCTTAACTCCCGGTCCTTCTGTCGAGCTTCAGTCCTGGATTCCTCCAGCTTCCTCTCCAAATCCAGGGATCTGGAGCTCTTCTGGGAGAGGTCGCCAGCAAGTTTTTTGTTTTCGTCGGCCAGTTTCGCCGTCCTCTGCTCAGCAAATAGCAGATCGGATCTCAGTCGATTTACTTCGTCCTTGAGTCTCCCAATCTCCCTGACTTGAATGCGTGCCTTTCTCAGCTCGCGTTGGGTCTCGAGAAGTGTCCTCTGAGTGCGTGGGGATGCGCCTTGTCTCCGCCGCTTAGGCTTGTCCTCGGATTCGTGATCACTGCCGTCTTTAAGAAGCTCCTCCAGCTCTCGCACCTGCTCTCGATACTCGACGGCCAGGGCAGTCTGCTTAGCAAGGTCAGCGACCATGGTGTCATCGTAGGCACCGCCGTTGTCTTTAGCGCCCGAGGCGACGAGTCGGGTCGTCTCCGAGATCCGGGCTTCCATCCGTTTTACCCGTTCTTGCTCCTCCTTCAACCTTTGCTGCAGATCCAGAGCCTCGGAATCCTTCATTTTGGCGTAGGACTTGGCGAGCTGCTTGTACTTGACAAGTTTCTCCATCTCAGCCTTGGCATCGGCATGGTAGGTTTCGAAGCAGGTTTTCCAGTATTTCCCAGATCGAGAATGGGGTTCATTGAGGTCGATAGTTACGTCGGGATCACGCTCCAGATCACCAACATCTTCTCGGATATCCTTGCCCTGTGTGGCTCCGGGTGCAGAGTCTCTCGCCTCCAAGCCAGTCACTGGAGGATTCTTGTGTTTCCTCGCATTCTCCAAGGCTTGTGTCAACCTGCTCTTGGGCCTGGTCTTTTTGCCATCTCCATCCTTCCCAACAAAGAGGCTGGGAGATTTCCCTGCACCTTCCTCTAGCAGTCCCTGTTGCCCTGCTACACCAGCTTTGACGTCATGGCCAAAGGAGACGCGTTTCCGACGCGTCGTGCCCGTGCCAGGTGTCAGGAGGATCCCGGGTGGCTTTGCAGGGGATTTTGCATCATATGTGCCAGAATCGACTGTGCCTAGTTCTTTCTCGGCGGCCATGTCGCCAGTCTCATGTTCCGCATGGTGCCCTTGAGGAGCTGGGGTTCCGAAGAGGGCCGACTTCAATGCACGCACAGCAAACACTGGAGCAGGAGTGTCGGGCTGATCGATTTGGGTATCATCTGCAAATAAAAGGCTCTTGTCAGTTGATTCCACTGAGAGTAGAAGCTGGGATACACTAGAGTGTCGGTCGCACCTGGCCCAGACGCGTCTTTCGCGTTGGCAGCATTTCGTTTCAGTGCCCATCCAAGCATCGTGCTTGTCAGGTTGAGATTGCAATAGCAGACAGGTATCAGTTAAAGAACCATGGAGGGGCTTTCTCATGCCAGATATGGGATAATGGTTGCAATTCAGGGAGGATGAGAATTGCTCGGCGATGCGGAGAGCTGGGTTGGCACCGAAAGGATCGAGAGGTTTGTTTACTTCCGCGTTTGGTCGCTGTAAGAGGGAAACAGTTGGAGGCCAATAGCACTCTTAATTGATCAGGTGGCTCACTGATTGGTCCCAATTCAAATTTGTAAGGGTCTGTCCCCTGCAAGTTACCGGGTTACCTAACCCCCACCATGCATAACCTGCATCCAGCTACCCCGCCATTCGAAGCTCAAGCAACCAAGAGTCAAGACCCACTCACTCAGCTGCTGAAGGACTCCAACAGAGTCATACTTGTCTCCTTCCACATCGTCCCATCTTGACCGCTTTGTTTTCATTGACGAAGCTCTTTACCACAATATCTGTCCCAACTCTTTGCATAGTATCTCTTAATCATGGGCTCTTCTCACTGAAGTCTCACGGCCGAGCTCGGCTGTGTGAATCATTTGGTCATCCTCGGCTTCTAGGATTGTCATTGAGGTATTCAGTAACCCGCACTTGAGACTCATTCATGAATTCAACATGGGCCAGAAGAAGCCCCCACAGCAAACAAAGAAGAATGGAGACACCAGCTTTCCCGGCCTTGGACCAACAGGCCCGGAACCTCACGCTAAGACTCAATATGAGGAGCTTCAGCAGAACGAGGTTATGGTCCTCAAAGCCATTTATGGGGACGACTTTATAGAACACAAGGCTACGCATAGTGCCTGGAAGGTAGGCCGAAAGAAGTGATATTGAGAGGGCATAAATAAGGAGATACTAACTCTCCCAAGAAATCTGAGCCCTGCTTCGACATCAGGATCAAGGCTTCATCTGATGAAGAGCTTGCTGTGACTCTAGGGGTTGTCCTAGTGGCAACATACCCCAAGTCACCTCCCTTATTAACTATCACACATGACGAGGGCTTGCGTGAGTCTACAAAGTTCAAGATACAGAAGTTTGTGGAAACCCAGCCCAAGCTATTTTCTTCCGAGGAACAGGAGATGATGGACCGCGTTGTCGAGGGCATCCGAGAGATATTGGAAGATGCTGCTCAGATCAAGGCTCAGGGGCTAGAACTCCCATCTCTTGAGGAGGAGAGGGCAGCCCATGAGGCGAAATTGGCCAAGCAGGCGCAGGTCGACAAGGAAAAAGAGGCGAAGAAGAAGCTGGAGGAGACCAAGGAGGAAGAGCGCGTTCTTGGTGACATGCTGCAGGAGGAGCTTAAGCGCCAGAAATACAAGGCTAAAGAGTCGAGAAGGAGGAACAGAAGCCACCATCTTTCCCCCGACCGCTCGGCCGAGGACCCCAGGGATTCGAGTGAGGCCATTGTCTTCGACCAGCCCTGCAAAATGGTCGATGTGTCCGGCAGAACCGTCCTTTTCCAGACCGTCATAGGAAAGACAATCTTCCGCAAGGGACCCATCACGACAGTCTACAAAGTTAAGCCAGTTTTGTCGACCGGCGAGCTGCGACCAAGTCTCGCATTGAAACAGGCCGAACTCAGTTCAGACGGGAAGGAGTCGGTACAATTCAAGAAGCAGCTCCAGTCTGTTGAGAGCCAGCTTGAATCTCTAAAGAAAATTCGCCAGAGGAATATCCTCGAGGTTCTTGACTTCAGAATTGACCGAGAGACAGGTGAAGCAGCATCGTCCTCATCCTCGTCCTCGCCAACCTTCTGGACCGTCAGCGTGCTCACTCCCATCGCCGAGAAAGGCCCCCTCGATGAACTCCTCGACTTGGCAGGACACGTTGACGTTGGGAAGGTGAGATCATGGACGGCGGACCTGCTTGAGGCATTGGGCTTCCTGCACAGCCACGGCATTATCCATCAAGATATCCATCCCGGGAATATCCTCTTGTGCCGAGAGGTGACGGGTGATATTGTGCCCAAATTCGCGGATGCAGGGTATCAGAGGGAGTTGCATAACATCTGCACCAAGGTCCAGACCTTGACCTCTACTCGTGCAGCCAAATCAGCATACTGGTTTCCGCCAGAGATTGCTGGCGTATCAAGGCCTCAATATACACAGAAGACAGATGTCTGGGATTTTGGAATAGTGTTCCTTCAGATGATATTCGGCCTGGACGTCCTGGAGAAGTACCACTCGCCCGCATCGCTGATAGACTCGCTTTCGCTCTCCGATCCGCTGCTTGAACTCGTCTCCAGATTTTTCAAGGCCGATCCCAAGCGACGACCTCGAGCCTTCGAGTTGACCTCGAGCGAATTCTTGGCGACAGATGCCCCTGTTCTGGTTGAGGACGACTCGGCGGTCGCGTCGGGGTCGTTAATGTCATTGCCCCAGACCCTCCCGCAGAGATTGAGGCACGATTCTACCAGCCGCGGCCTGATGTCGTCCAGGTACAGGGAGGACTTTGTGGAGGAAGCCCGCCTTGGAAAAGGAGGCTTTGGAGAGGTCGTCCGGGCCCGCAAGAAGCTCGACGGACAGATCTATGCCATCAAGAAGATCACGCAGAAGTCTCAGGCAACTTTATCAGAAATACTGAAGGAAGTGCGCCTCCTTTCCCAGTTAAGTCATCCTGCAGTGGTCAGGTACTATAATACCTGGCTCGAGGAGATTCCCGACTTCTCGGACACCGAAGGCGAGACTTCGACAGAGGGCATCGCAACGGAGGATTCGAGAGGAACAGTATCCCAAGATATTCACATCGAGTTTGGCCCGAGCACTGGCGGGCTGGATTTCGTGTCTTCCAGTGGCTATCCGCACATCGAATTTGGCTATGACGAGTCGGGCACCGAAGAGGAAGACGACCACGCCAATGGCGACGACGACGAGACGTCCGGCTCGGAAGACGCGTCGGACACCGGCGACAACCCTCGGCCAAAAAGCCAGCTCACCGCATTTGGCCGCAATCGGCGAGGAAGCACCCGGCCGTTCAGGACTGTGCTGTATATATCCATGGAATATTGCGAGAAGCGGGTAGGTCGAAGAATCCCTTGGTCTTTTATTCTCCTGAATCTTGTGCCCCTGTCTCCCCCGCCTCCCCTCTGTTCTACGGGTGGAATAGACTCGCAGCTGACGTGCGCAGACCTTGCGGGATTTGATTTCTAGGAATCTGTCTAAAGAGACTGACGAGATCTGGCGACTCTTCCGCCAGATGCTTGAAGGATTGGTGCATATCCACAGCTTGAATATTGTCCACAGAGATCTCAAGCCGGAAAATATCTTCATCGGAGTCGGTCCGGACGGGGTCAATAATGTCAAGATTGGCGACTTCGGTCTGGCAACCAGCGGCCAGCTAGCTTCAGATAGGGCTGGAGCTCCTAACATGGACTCCAGTGATATGACAAGAAGCATCGGCACGTCCGTCTATGTAGCCCCCGAGGTGAAGTCTGGCGGGAGCGGATCGTACACCGCCAAAGTGGATGTAAGTCGACTGGCCCAAGTCCTTCTGTATTGAAGACTATCCTTGGCGCATGAGACTGACGTAGCCAAGATGTACTCCCTCGGCGTCATCTTCTTCGAGATGTCCTATCCCCCGATGTTGGGCATGCAGCGCGCCTTGGTCCTCGAGGATATCCGACGCTCTCCACCAACTCTCCCTTCTGATTTCAGACCGGCCGAGAAGACTCGGACCGAGATCGTTCTCTCGCTGCTAACCCATAGCCCCAAGGAGCGGCCCTCAAGTTCCGAACTCCTGAAGAGCGGGAAGCTACCAATCCAAATGGAGAGCGAGACAGTCAGGCGTGCGCTTGCAGGGTTGGCTGATCCAAGCTCTCCGTACTACCAGAAGATGCTTTCCACTCTTTTTGCAAGGCGAGTCGAGCAAGCAAAGGACTACGCCTGGGACATGTCGGGTTCCGCCTCCAGCTCTAATGAGTTGATGCGTCAGTACGTCGTCAAAGACACTCTGGTCTCCATCTTTCGCCGGCACGGTGCTGTCGAGGTATCGAGGGCTTGCATCTATCCGCGATCCTCTCACTATGGCCAAAATGCTGTCCAGTTGCTAGACCAAAACGGTAACTTGCTCCAGTTGCCGTTCGATCTGATGATGGGACACGCGCGGAGTCTGGCGAGAATGACGACCGGCCCAATCGTACAGCGATCGTACTCCTTTGGGAACGTGTTTCGAGACCGACACGGTGGGGGCCAGCCTGTCATGTTTGGAGAGGTGGACTTTGATATCGTCACCACGGATGCTTTGGATCTGGCCCTGAAGGAAGCCGAGGCGATCAAGGTCTTGGACGAGATAACCACAGCCTTTCCGACCACTTCGTCGACCCCGATGTGCTTCCATGTTGGGCATTCGGATCTCCTGCATCTGATTTTCGAACACTGTGGAGTTGATGTTCGCTCTCGGCGTGCGGTCGCAGAAGTTCTCAGCAAACTCAATGTGCGGAACTTCACCTGGCAAAAAGTACGCGGAGAACTCAGGTCTCCATCGGTGGGTGTTTCGACAACGACAATTGATGAACTGCGGAGGTTCGATTTCAGGGGTAAGCGAATTTATCTTTTTATATCCAAGTAGCCAGTCTGCTGATATCCGCCCAGACAGCCCGAGCAAGGCGTTTTCGAAGTTGAAGAGCCTCTTCGAAGGTACAGACTGCCAGCAAAAGGCATCCTCAACGTTGGCGCACCTCAAAGAGGTTTACGAGTACTCGAAGTGGTTGGGAGTAACGAGAAAGATCTACATCAGTCCGCTTAGCAGCATCAACGAGGCCTTTTTCTCCGGCGGGATCCTCTTCGCCTGCCTCTACGACAAAAAGGTTAAGGACGTGTTTGCTGCGGGCGGTCGTTACGATAGTCTGATCAAGGAGTACCGCCCCAAGATTGGAAGTCATTTCGAGGAGCGCCACGCCGTTGGCTTCAGCCTGAACTGGGAAAAGCAGCTGGCTCAACCCATCCCTAAAGGGGCAGGGAAAGCATTCCTGAAAAGGGCGGAGGAAGAACCGCAGAACCTTTTCAGTGCCAGACGAGTGAGTATTCCCGGATAACCCGAGGCCCCGGGAAGAGAGCTGACGTCCGGCTAGTGTGATGTCCTCGTAGCGAGCTTTGATCCTACCATTCTCAGGTCTTCGTGCATGGGGCTCTTGCAGGCTCTCTGGAGCCACGGAATCAGTGCCGAGCTAGCCAGGGATGCCCGTTCGCCGGAAGACCTCCTTACCCAGCACCGTGACGAGAACTATTCCTGGATCGTCATCATGAAGCAAGACAACACACTCAAAATCAAGACGGTGGGACGCAAGGAAGTGGCGGATGCCGACATCCCTGCAAGCCAGCTCCTCTCCTGGCTCAAGTCCGAGATCCGGGAACGCGACCCCCGGACGCTAGGCAGACACCGTGGCACCGTTACGCAGAGCGAAACGACGCCCAACGCGGCCGAAGTCGAGACCGAGCAGGACGTCAGTGTGCTCGTCTCCCAGACGAAGAGCAAGAAGTTCAACCGGCAAGCCGTGGTGGAGCAGGCCCAGGCCTCGGCTCAGCGCCTGGTCCAGAGCTTCCTCGAGGGCCCCATCGCGGCCATCGAGACGACGGACGGCGTCATGGACATGGTGAGGGGAACGAGCCTGTCGGACCCGGAGAGCTGGAAGAGGGTGGAGCAGGGGGTCACGACGGCGGAGAAGAAGTATGTCAAGGAAATCCACAGCATGTTGAATGCGTGGCGGTGGGAATGGGAGGCTAAGAAGGGTGCACGACACGCCTTTGTCTACAACTTCAGGACGGGGAATTGCCTCTATTATGATCTTGGGGCCTAATGGTGGGCTCAGTGTGTTTCTGGACGAAGAGCTGTCATGAATTGAGGGCCGAGTTCTGTTTTGCTTATTATCTTTGGTTCTCTCTCAGGTGGTTGGACAGCATTGAATGGCAGAGAGGTACCTAGATAGACACTAGACTGATGTCTAGAACTCTAGATGATTCGATACCTATTCCCTTGCTAAAGTTCTCAGGGTAGATAACAAGAGGGAAAATCCATCAATCTCCCTCAATCTTCATGATCCCTTATGGCGGTCACAGATATCTACCTACCTTCCTAGGTGTGTGTCAATCAAGGTTGTGACTTGAATTTAAGGCAGGTTGGGAGAGGCAGGTCGCATGACCTTTTCTGTAAGGGGTCATTTACAATTTACTGTGTAAGCACCTGCATGCCCACTGTGGGTACCTACATGGTCTATGCAGCATGGGGGTAGAGGTTAGGTACCTAAATAGCCACCTCCCTGGCAAGTAGGTACCTAAACATTGGGGCCCTGGCGGGGTGACTCCAAACAGGCAGGGGGTTGAGACAAGGTTATCCTGAGTGGTCGGTAGGTGGTGACAGAATAGGGATGTTAAAATCGAGGCCCATGCCCCTCAGCATCTACACGTACAGATCGACCTGATCCTTTCAGGCTCAGTCATTTCTCATCACGATTTCCTCATTTTCTGGGCTGCATGGCCTCCTTTCTCTAAAACTCACCAGATTGGGATTTCCTTTTGTCATCTCCACCTAATTGCCACTTTCTCACCTACCTCTCGGGATCTCCGACTGGGTTCGCCGCCCTTGCCGGAACATAGTTAGCAGCTGTGATCGGCGCTATTAACCTATCTCTGACCTTTAAAATATCTATACTATCAGCCGTTCGCCTTCGCCGTCTCACCTACACTACCCCTAAACAACAACTTTGGCCACAGACACTGGTAGATCACATCGACACAGCAACCATGTCAACGCGCCTAGGACGAGGCGGCACCAGCGCCGGCGCCAAACAGAGGCTCATGGCTGAGCTTGAGGCACTGCACAAGGAGAAATGGGTTAATTTCGATGTAAGATTCGTCACTCTCATCCCCAAAACCAAATCATCCCCGGCGCCTAACTTCAGATGTGTTCCAGTCCGACCAGGCCAACCTATTCAGGTGGCGTTTCGCCCTCATGGTCGTCAACCCGGACAGTGACTTCAACGGCGGCTACTTCAAGGTAGGGCGAGGGCCTGATCTGGATATTATCAGAGACATCTATCTAACAAAAGTGCAGGCCGAGATGATATTCACCGAGGAATACCCATACCAACCGCCCAAGTTCCGCTTCCTAATCCCCATCTACCACCCCAACGTCTACCCGGATGGCCAACTGTGCATCTCCATCCTCCACAAGCCGGGGGAGGATATCATGTCGGGAGAGCAAGCCAGCGAGCGCTGGTCGCCCCTCCAGGGTGCCGAGTCGGTTCTTCGATCGGTCCTCCTCCTCCTCGACGATCCCGAGATCAACTCACCTGCCAATGTGGATGCCAGCCTGCTCTACCGGGATCACAGGCCGGAATATAATAAAAAGGCTCGGGAGCTGGTTGAGAGGTCTAAGAAGGATATTCCCGACGGTTTCGTGGTGCCGCGGGATTTCGAGCCGTCCCCGCCGCCGAAGCCCGAGAGCGAGGACGATGACTTCTGGGCCGGGAGCGACGAGGAGTTCGACTTTGGAGGAAGCGACACCGGGGACGACGACGGCGAGCAGGAGATGGCTGACTTCGAGGAAGACGGGGATGGCGAGGAAGACGAAGAGGAAGAGGAGCAGGACTGCAGCGATGACGAGGATCATACCGAGAAGCGCTGAGCCAGCCAGCCAGCCGGGCACCGGCTTTCTCCTAAGCCGGCGTTTCTACGCTGGAAATCTCCTTCTCCCGCCGTGCCGCTTGCTCTTCTTGCTTTTACGGCGTTTTCCCCCTCAATGACTTATCATACATACCCTGCATAGCGGCGGTTTCTAGGCCAGGCGTTTTACGGCATGGGGGTGGTCTTGGTAGAGAATCTTTGGCTTGCCGCATTTATACATCGAGATTATTAAGTTTGGCCGTGGATGCATAGGTAGCTAGGATTCATAAAGAAGGACATCTGGTTTCTAGACAGGCCATAGAGCAATTAACCCTGTTGCCCCACAGTTATCTTTCATATTTTTGAGGGGGGGGGGTTTGTGATCATCATCCTCTCACCGCCTTGGATGAGAGTTCTGTGCCCAGTTTACGCAGTACCTAGGTAGCGACCTGTGGCCGCTGACACAGCGGTAACTCCATTCACGTCTGCTATCGTTCCGTAGCCAATTCTGCCGGCAGTAAAAAGCGGAGAGATAAGAAGTACGTACCTCCCGGTGGCGCACAAGCCACACAAGACCTTACGTAGCCGTTCATTACGCCCAGCTACTATGCGCCGAGTTCAGCGATCCTGTTCATACATAGCTTCAAGCATCGTCCATTATCTTATCCTCCCATAGCCCCTCGATTCTCCGACCCCCCAGTCGATGCGCCTCCAATCCCCGGATTTCTTGTCCTCTTCCCGCACCGAAATTGCCCAACAATCGTCTGGTGGAGACCCCAAACCGGGATCGTTGCCAGCGTTTTTCGAGGTTCCAGATCCTGGCTGTACTACTATGCGGTAGCTCCGAACTTTGAACATCGACTTCCCGATCGCGGTTGACCATCTAGCCCATCCCGGGATCCCAGCCCGGGATCAGAGAGCCAAGATGATCGTACCGACTGATGAGGACATCGACAGTGTTATCAGCATCCTGGGGTTGGATACGCGGGATCGGAATGTGGTCTCCTCCGCCCTACAGGTTAGTAGTGCTGGGCCGGAAGCTGGCGCATGGCTGGTCAAGAGAACAGGTAGTCATATTAACCGCGTAAAGGCCAAGAACAACAATATCGAGCAAGTTGTCAACGAGTATTTCGATAATCCTTCGAAAGTCTGCTCTGCCCACACTTGATCCTCTTGGACCCTGCTCACCAGGCTCTAGTTCAATCAGCAGTATGCCTGGAACGAGGATATGTTCTCGGCAGAACGAGATGGATCCACGGACCACCAGGTTCCATGTGCGTATATCCTACTCGAATGCTTTCCCTCCGAGGAGTGGGCGATACTGATGGTGAATACCTACCTAGCGTTCTCCATTCACCCACCAGACAGCAGCCAAGTGATTCAAGGCGTGGAACCAAGCTACTACGGCGCAGGCGCGCCTTCCCGCCCGCCCTCGAGAACGAACAACCGATCCCCCCTCAGTAAGCTCGTCGCGTACACGGCCGACCATTCCACCGGTGAATACCTAGGTACACTGCTTTCCTTTGCCGAGGAGCCACTAACCCCAAGCTAGGTGCCACTTTGCCAACCAGTTCCGAACAGGAAGACGCCGACCTCCAACGAGCCATTGCCGAGTCCGTTGCCACTTCCGGAATGCAGTCCCCACAACCTCTACCACAAGAGTCCGGCATAACTCAAGCCATGGGCCAGGCCGACACGAGTCTCCCATACTTCGGCCCGGCGACCCGTCCGGGCTACGAGCAGGATCAGTGGGCCATGGTAACTCTGAACCGAGAGACGCCCGAGCCGGGACCGTCGCGTAGGAAACGAGGTCCTGGCGTGCCGGCCTTTCTGAGATGCCGCAGAGATAATTCGTGGGAGAGGCACCGCTTGGGGGCCATCCTAACCATCTTTCACTCAATACCCGCAGCTAGGAATGTCCTCCTGCGCTCCGGGGAACCGGCACAAAGCTATGGCCATAATTCTGAGTGGTGGAAAGGAGGGCGAATCCTCCGGCCCGCTGCGCAGGGCGCGCAAAATGTCGCAGCGTGGACCTGGGAAGATGAGGCGAGTGTTGGGTGGTCTGAAGAATTGCATCGACTCATGGCCTTTCTCGATGCGACGGAACGAAGCTACGGAACCGCCGATCTGCTGTCCGAGACAAGTCCCGACGGCAGTATGTCATCGGGCGATTGCGAGAAGGACTTTTTCGAACACATCCGTAACGAGCCGGGGAACCTGGAAAAGATGTCACCGTTGATGGCAACGGCCGAGGTTGTCAAGGTCGTCGGCGATGAGCCAGGGCCAGTTAATGAATGGGGTCTGCTGGAGCCCTCCTTTCCGAAGGAGCAGTTGATGACGGCGGAGAATCTCTACAATATTTGGGACATGATATTCTTCATGGACGTAGGTCTCTCCGCCGATCTTGACTCAGCCAGGATGGCCATGATCACCCATCCGGCCGAAGTAATGACGATTCGGTTCGGCGGCGACGATACCTTCCCAAGGCCAATCACGATCCCCCAGACTTTTTACATCGATCGCTACCTGGCCAGCAACAGGGAGGAGATGTCTCGGCTACAGCGGGATATGTCCATTCTGGCCCAGGGAGTCGTGCAGGCTCAAAAGGCCGAGGATTCGCTCACAACATTTGTCGTTCCTACGAGCGGAGCTAAAGCGGATCGTGTAACCCTGTGCAAGCGGGCCATTGCCAAGTACAAGGACTACATATGGAAACTCAAGGCTTCAGCGCGCTGGAGAAAACACGAGGAAGCCCGGAAAGCCGGGGACGACTCCCCGTACTTCCCAATGAACCGGGATGAGGATATTGAGTACGACGTCGAGTTCACTCCGGAGGAGTCCAAGATGAAGCGTGCCTTCGAGGCCGAAATCAAGTTCTACCAGCGCAAACTGTTGGATATAGAGCGCAAGTTGCAGAGTAAGTTTTCCTGGGCCATGCCTCTGGAGTCGGTGGAACCGACCACTAACGGCCCCGCTTAGGAATCAACGACCGGAAGAAAGCATGTGAAGAAGTCTTCCGTGAGCTTGGGGCTGTCCTTACGGCTCCTTCCGAGGACCCGAAATATAACCCCACCCATGCGTACACCCTTCGCGGAGTTGCGAGCTCACCCGACACATTCTTTGTGTGTCTACGAGCAGAGCCCGACCTTATGGAGCTCGATGGGCCCGAGGGTGCTTCCGCAACCGCGGAACAGTGGTGGAAACTCGGCTATGTTGCGGACGATGAGCAACCGGCCAAGGCCGAGGTGAGAAGCCACACTTTCCTGTCTCCCCCCACTCACCCAGGCTGATTCAAGTCTGCAGATGACCACCTATGAAAAGGCCATGGAGGAAGCGTGCGGAGTTGGCAGTAAGCCTATTCTAATCTACGCATCCAACAAGGCACTGGAAGAGGATCGTGACCCTCTATCAGATGCCCTCCAGGTATGGCATTATCACCCCCCACTAAATATAACCCGGCTCTAATCGAGATAGACCTTTGTGCGGTTCGACAACCGCCTCTTCAGACAGGAGTTGAAGGAAGAGAGCCCGCAGGAGAGGAAAAGGGGCGCCTTCGGCTCGCCGTCTTCGCCGTCAAAGCGGCGGAACCGATCCAGCAGCGTCGACTCGATGGCCACCAACCTCGGGTCCACTGGGGGGGACCTTGACGACGACATGCGAGATGCGCCTTTCGAGTTCGACGATCCATTCCCGGGCGGCGGCGGATCCGAGGGGACGGAGCTGCGGGAGCTCGTCGACACCTCGGTGCCAGCCGAGACGCCCACCACCAAACCCCAGGCCGAATACCCGAACCCTTCCCAGTCGGATGGCCGGGAGCTCGAGTCGCCGACTTCCCATTCCGATTCAGCTGGTCCCGCTGACGCGTCGCTGGACGAGGTCAGCGTCGGCGCCGGCGCGGAACGACCCCCGCCCGAGCTGCCACCGCGCACGAACATTCCCGCCGAGGCGGCCGAACAACACCAAGAACAGCAACAACAACCAGAACAGCAGCAGCAGCAGCCCAGGAGCCCCGAGATGCAGGAGCGCAAGGGCGCTTCTTTCTTCGTCCCACCCTCCAACAGCAGCAAGGCGGCTTCCATGTTTATGGAGCTGGATGATCACCATGATGATCGATAAGGGGCTCCGCCTCACTCAGTACCCACTTGCCTTTTGGCGAGACCTCGTCCCCTCTACCATAAACGAGCTTTTTGAGCAATCTCAGGCGTTTTCGCTTTCGTTTCCCGTATGCTGGCGCGTAATACGTTCCGCCTGTATAGGCATATGATGGTGGGTTCCGCGTTGCCTTTTCCTCCGCAATCGTGCATATTGGTTCTCGGCTGGTTTTGATTCAGTTAGAGAGAACCCAGCGAAAGAAAGTCACCTGGTAGGGGGTGGAAACGGGCATGGGAGAAGCAGGATCGGGAGGATCATGCATGGATCTCGAATATCGAGATAGGTACCCCATCAAACAAGTACCAGGGAATGATGGATAGCATCTTAATTACTGGTTGGTGGTGGACAAGGACGTGGGTTTTTATTCCCATTGGCATCACAACGTTCATAGGCATGGATGATACCCCACAACTTAAAGTGTCACATTATTATGTACCAATAACGTCGATAATACACACTTTGGTGCATCTCTATCCCCTTGGACACTATATGCCCCCCTATGCGTGAGGTGCCCGAGACATTTCTAGCATCACTCTTGGTTCTCTATATTACACGGCCCAAGCGACCTTGGTCTCTGAAAACTCTACAAGGTGAGTTAGGAGGTTGCCACCAAGCACTCCCGTCTTTATCGTGCTCTTGATACATCTCCGTACACAGGCAAAATGCAGCTTAGTCCGTGTATCTTAACTTACTCCTCCATCTCCCCCTCCTCGATGAGCCTCCCTAGTATGAGGCTCTGGATGACGAGCTCGTCGCTCAGGGTGCGTATCTTCTTCGGCGGCGGGCCAGGCGGGGGTGCAGCCGACGCTGCGGCAGCCCCCCTTTTGCGCTTCTTGCTCCTGCTCTCGCCCCGGCCCCCGCCCTCGGCGCCGGCGGGCATGAAGAGGGCGCCCTTGCCCACCTTCTCGTCGACGTAGACCCAGTCAAAGGGTCGCCCGAGGTCCTCGGCGGCCTTGAGCATCGCCCTGGCCTCCTCGAGGCTGTACACGCGCGACAGCGAGGCGCCCAGGGCGCGGGCGAGGAAGATGTAGGCCATCTTCTTGCCCTCCTCCGACCTCTTCATCACGAGGAGAATCCCGCTGCCCGCGAGGAGCCGCGGCCTCCGCTCGACGGTGCCGGCGAGCGTCGCCCCGGCGGGGTCGTACGGCGCGAGGTTGCGCGACCGGATCGCGTCACCCAGGAAGGCCGACTGGCCCGCGCAGAGCAGGTAGGGCGCCCAGTCGACCAGCTCGTTCCTGTCCAGGCACGTCGTGACCCACCGGCTGGCGATGCAGGGTAGGCCGAGGGCGAGCGCCTGCATGTATTTGACCTTGCGAGAGTGCCCATCGGCGATCAGCGCCGTGAACCCCAGGGACCTGGCGCCGGGTACCAGTTTGATTTCCGAGTCCAGCTGTGACGGCGAGATGGGACTCGTCGTCGCACTCTTGACGTGCAAGTTCTCGAAGAGCTCGTCGAAACCGCCATCCACGATCCTTCCTCCCGCCTGGCTGATCTTCGACTCGATCGTCTTGGCGAGTTTCATCCTCTCGCTGTACTGATCTGCTGTCTCGCTAGGCTTCTTGGATTGGAATGATATGGCAAACGCGGTGCCTTCAAAAATCTTTGTTCCCCGACAACTCTGCTCCCGTGACACCGGCTGCGGCTTGGCGAACGTGCGCACTAGTCTTGATGCCGGGATCCTGGGGTTTCGAAGGCTCTGTTCAAACGTGGGAGTTAGAGACGGCGAGCGAGTAAGCTCATCTGTTGAACACGACAGCCGCTGTCTCTTGCGCCGGCTCGAAGCTCCGAGGTGATCATCTGCTGCCGTTTTCAGTTTGGGCAAAGCGCCCAGTTTCAGGCGACGTCTGTTCTTGGCTACAGCAGGCGAAGAATTGTTCGCGTCTCTCATGGGGCAAGGAGCTTTCTCGGCAGACGCCGAGGCTGGTGTTGCTGGCGTTGTGCTTGTTGATAGAGGCGGCGTAGAACTGAGGCTGCTTAATGAGGATGTAGATGGCAGAGGAGCAGGACATGGAGGGCTAGGTGGCGCAGCCGGCGTCTCCTCAGCGGAAGCCCCTGGCTGTCTTTCCTTGGCTCTAGTACTGAGCGCCGGCGGGGATGATGGCAAGTCCGAGACCTGGCTTGCGTTAAGAGCAGGGAGGCTGGGCGACGAGTCTCCACAATCTCCAATAGCCTCCTCACAAGGAATCAGAGATGCCAATTGCGGAGGGCTAAGGCAGCTGTCCTTCGTTACTTGAGTAACTGATGGCCTAGCGGGGGACGATCGGGCTGACAACGACGGCCCCGGCTGAATCTCATGGGGACCTTGCTCTCCTGGTATGGCGCTACTGACAGCAGGATATGATGATTCGGGCAGGCCACTGGAAGTCTTCTCAGGCATACTAGAGAACCTTCCGGTGCGTTTGTCAATTGGACTTGTCTCTGGAATAGCATCTCGACTTGAGAAGTCAATCTCCGTGCTGATAGGAGGGAGGTTGCAAACATTCCTTCCAGGAAAGCTGGCTGGGGGGTTGCTAGGGATACTAGACATCGATATGGCTTTCTCGATGCCTTGGACCATTTTATTGCGCCGAGTCGACCGCATCGACCGCGGCGCTTGTGAAGAGCTATAATTCCCAGGTATCTCGGGCTGCGTCTGGGAATTTTTGACCGTATCCTCAGGGGCTTCCAAGTCATCACTCGTCTCGGCTTCACCACCACCCTGCGGCAGATACTCCCGTGTCCGCATCCGGAAGGCTCTCTTCTTGGTATTCGTGGATGGGACTTCCACATTCTCTGATCTGGGATGGCGACTGAAGCTGATCGACGTAAGTTGCTTCAATGCGGCCTCCTTTTTGTGTCTTGCTCTCCTTCGACGGTCAATCTCATCATCGCCATCGATACTGCTGTCCGGACTGGGGGGCTCGGAGCGTGCCTCGGACGTAGAGCGCCGTTCCTGCGACTTCTGCATAGGCACATAAGTGCCCATGGGCTCCAGAGCCGGCCTAAGCTTTGCATACCCAATATCATCAACAAGAGGGTTCTGTTCCCCCCGAGGTTGGGAAGAGATGATTCCCGACGGGACAGGCGGACTTGAAGTTGCCGGAAAGATCGAACCTGGCAAACCCCGTGATTTGACGGGAGATGAGATAGGGTTGGGTGATATTGAATTATTCAGGAAGTGTGGTGACGGCCTGGATGATGTTGGGCTGATCTGAGGTCGCACAGCCGAAGAGTACTGCGTACCTTTGAAGAGCTGCGAGGTGGCAAGTAATTGCGACCTGTTTTTAGAGAAGGGATTTTGCTGAGGAGCAGGCGTCTCTGGCGGTGGCCAAAACTGCGGACGGGTTGGCTCTTGTGAGGGGAGAGTGTCAAAATGATCAAGTCCCGGGCTATCCAAACTCGGGCTTTCGGCGGTATGAGTTCCTGGTATGTTATCCAGACTGAAGTTGACTGCGCCTGTATCGTCGTCCTTCAGCGACCTAGGCTCATGGAAGCTTGTCTGGGTGAGAGTTTGCTGGTGCTGTTCCAAGCCAGCGGGTACGCTGGGGTTTGGCTGTTCCGGATTTGAGCATTCCAAGTACTGGTCATAATTCCTCGAACCGTTTGACTGGGTGGGAGAATCTGGGTAGTCCATCCTGACCGGGCACGCAGGACTGGAGAATTCAGCCTTGCGGGGAGAGTTGATGCTGTTGTTGGTGACGCATGATCTGGGTTGTTCTGTCGTTGCGGCGCCGACAGGTTCCCCATCGACTGGCCAATCCAGCGAGGAGTTTGCCAGCTGTTGTTCACTTGAGCGCTGGCCCTCAAATTCCTTGTCAATTACTGTACCATTTACTGGCTCGAAAGTGTTGACAGATGAGCTTCTTGGGGATTCGCGATCTTGAACAATCGCGTCTCGCGGCTTGGAGCTGGTCAGTGCCATCCATGGAGGAGCTGAGACAGGGTTGAGGGGACAAACCTCGAGGCAAAGTATTGGCAACTTTTCGCCGTTCAGCCCAAGATCTGAGAACGGTTAGAACAAGCAAGTTAACATTCGAGAGAAATAGCTATGCAATGGCAATGCAGGCTTCGCACCTCCAGGTGTTGTAAATTCTTTTGTTCCGGGTTTTAGTACCTGATCAGCAGGTTCCTGAGAACAGTTTGTCTGCCAATGAAGTTAGACACAGAATATGGTTTGCATAGCAACCATTTGACAATTGACATCGCCACCCACACAACCTACATTGCCGATCCCATACTGCCTCATGTAAGCTTCGAGAATTTGTTGGCTGTCCTGTGATTCGTTGTCCCCAGCAAGGGCCTTGTGCTCGGCCTTCAGGGTGTTTTCTGAGCCAGGCATGGCGACATGGAGGGGCTGCCCCTTGTCATGATCATGAGTCTCCCAGGTTGTTAGGATCAGTGAGGACAATACTGGAGAGTTTATTATGCCTGATATGCCACCCACGCCTTCGTGCCAATTGAATTGTCAAACTTGCCAAGGAAGTCCCAGAAAAGAGACAGACCAAAGGAAACGGGCAAAAAACACGTGGAAGACACGGTGTCACGTGACTATACATACTTGCTTGAAGGTCATCTGATCTCGGAGGCCAACGCGCGATCGTCTGAATGTTTCCCCAAGAATCTCGGGCTCATATCTGATTGGATCTCTCGGGCTGGGCGGGACAGGGGTACCCGCTCCCGCGCGGATCCCTGCTTCCAGTCTCACTCTCAAAATTCCAAGACCGCGTCATTGTGCTGCTGCAGTGCCCCTTTTTACTCTGGCCTCATCTCCACAGCCTGTACTGCGTAAACCGCCAAAGCCGCAGTCCGCACGCTAGTTTAAGATCCCCAATGGCTCCACTGCTCACAGGGCAACGAGGAGAAACACAAACGTCTGATTGCGATTGTGGAGCCAACCCCTGGTGAAGTCCACAAATCCATGGTCCTTGCCGGTTTCCATAGCAGTGTCGAGGCTAGAACGACTGGGGACTTGGGGGAAGTACCATAATAAGATTGTATGCGAAATGAGAGCGGTGAGACCTTACTTAAACCAAAGTCAGGCCCCCTAGGAAGCTTCTCGACTTTCCTCAAGGATCAACTCTCCGTTACCACAGTAGACACTCCTTTTTCCGACCAAAAGCTGTTTATCGCCATCATCATTGTTGACTTTGCTAGTCACATTTTGTTGTATTTTGGCGCCCCAGCCTAGCACGCTCGTTCCGGAGTCATCAACAGCACACGGCAGGCCACACGACGGCTAAAAGATTTTGTTTTCTATGAAATATCCTAGAGTCCAGGTCCAGTTCACTCGCCGCATTGCCCCTCCAGTCACATCTTATTTCGGGCGTCCCTCAGCTTAGTCCGGGGCAACTATCCACCACCATCGCGCCGCCAATCAGCTGCCCAGGCCAATTGATAGGGACGAGATGAGGTGCCCACTCACCGTTGCCCCCTGCTACAACAATTGATTCTTCATGACATCCGTTTCCCTCCTGCAGATTTGCTTTCTATCGGCTTGCTCCAACGCTCTTTTAATCCAAAACGGGCATCCGTTAAACATAAACAAGGCTGCTGTCGTTGCCAGAAAAACGACAAAGACGTCCTCCACCTCCAGCATCAACAACTCCCGAAGGCCACGCCACCATCGCCGGAATCACAGTGCTCCCAGCAGTCCCTACCGACGAAGATCTTCATCTTTCATCTACTGCCCGACCATCCTACAGAAGACTTCACGTACCTTCGCACAGGCAAAGCTGACCCTCCGGCGCAAGACCAGCAATACCCGTCGTCCGCCAGGACACAACCCGGCCCTGGATCAAATGCTTGCAATCCACAACAGCCTAGAAGAAGCCATGCTTAGGCCAGCACCCTTCGCTCCTCCGCCGCCACCCGCATCTGGCGCCGGAGGGGTTCATGAGCCGGGTCCGTCTCGAGTGCTGGAAGAGATGCCATCCAGACCACCTTCGTCGGCTGACGACCTCTGCGAGACGCGTTCGGCGCGTTCTGCTTCGACGGCGTCGCGGAGTACCAACAGGCTGTCAATTACCTTGCCCATCGCACTGCCGACGGCCTTCCCGTCGCGACCAACACCCACCTCGTCGACGATGCCGTCGTACCCACCTACGCCTCTTGACACCCCGTCATTGATGTCGCCAGTTGACCCTAGCGACTTCATCACGGCCATTGCCACCCAAGAACGACGTGTTCTTGAGCTGCGGGAGGAACTCACTCGCGCAGAATCGGAGCTGACCAAGCTGAAGAAGCAATGGACTACACACGAGGCGCACAAAAAGAGAGCAGAAATCCGGAACGCCGAACCTCTCCGTCATGTTGTTGCCCACGTCGAGGGTCAGGATGACGGCATGGCCCGTCGGAGTACAGATTTAGACAGGAGGAAGGCTCTACTGCTGAACCAGCAAAGCCAGCCGGGCACGCCAACTCAAAATCGGAGGCGGGTCTTCAAAGGAGGGCACACTCGCGCCCTGTCTCTTCTATCGCCGGCCAAGACGACTGACGGGTTTGCCGTCCACGAAGACCCGCCGGACATCTTGAAGTCTCCACTGAAAGACTTCGATTCTCCCTACATCAACCGCTATGCTCCGATTGTCCCTGCGCAGCTACCCAAGCGGGCATCATGGGCTCCTCGCTCTGCCCATCAAGCTACCGGTGTCAAGCAGATTGCCGAAGACTTCAAGGCCGGGCTGTGGACGTTCATGGAGGACCTTAGGCAGGCCACCGTTGGCGAAGAACCCATCACCGGCCAGGGCTCATATCTCCGAGGCATTGATGCAAACAGCAGATCTTCGGCCCACAAGGCCGACAGTTGGGACGGATGCGGTGGAGATCAGGACACAATCCGGGCGCCGTGCACGACGCCTCGTCCCCTGGCGTCTTCAATATTCGATGAAACACCAACTCCCGCGTCGCGTTTCGTAGATCTCCAGAGTTCAGAGCAGGAGGGTTCCGATGTTGCACCACGGCGCGGTCGGGCTAGCTCTAGGAAGGAAACGACCAAGAGTGGCAAGCACTTCTCGTGGACGCCGTTAACGATCAATTCGCTTGACGATAACGATTGGTCCAACTGGGACAGCCCGACCGTCAAGTCGCCGCGGTGGAGCGGCACCACTGTCAACGGGGACATCATCCCAGCCATCCCAGAGAAGGAGGACGAGAGCCAGGCATCATTGTATGTGCACGTCTTATGAGGAATCAGCTCCAAGAACGCTTCACGAGGCCCAAGTCACTGACACGCGCTACAGGGACCAGAAGCCATCCACGAACCGCCGTTCCAGCCTACATTCCCCGTCCTCGCCGTCTGGCAACAAGCTGGAAGAGCTCCTCCCACCCGTGCTGAACCGCCTGACACCGAGCAACCTGAAAAAGACGGCGTCCGACTTCATGAAGGAGTGGGAGAAGAGCCTCTCATCGCCCCCGGAACCTGCCCTCCCAACGGCGTAAGGTGCTCACGCGGCGACTGACACGGACGGGCCGCCGGCCGACAGGGAACGGCCAAATCCTACAAGCTGCGATTCGCCCGCACCGGTTACGTCGTTTTCCCTCCAGTCGGATCATCTCATCCGGGAACTTGGACTCGTGCAGGCAACTCAACCAGACGAGGGAACGGCCACAGGAGCATGATTCAGCACGGCCAAACAGGTTCTGCTTATAGGAGGGAATGAAAGGCACTCTACAAGACCCGGCCGGGGCGTCCTTCCCTCTCTCCTTTTCGATGCCAGAGTAAAGGAGAGCGGTTAGGAATGTGTATCACGGGACGAGAGGTTTACGATGTGCGACCGAACCGGGCAACTGTGGGGAGTCATGTGTGTATAGGTATCTGGCGATGAGGAAGGGCCGAATGGTGTTGCTGGTTCTGACTGTCCTCCCTCTTTTCCCCTCACAGAATAATGATAACGAACAATCATAACGACGAATGAATAAGAGTATAGCTACTCCTGCAAAACAAATCTCACCGCTGCGATGTTTACGGTTCGTGATAAGTAGTCAAGATTGCCTGATCTAAAGGATGGATAAAACTGGCACGTAGATGAACTGTAACAGCGACCGATGGTAGAACTGTAGGAATACGTCCCCCTCCAAAACAGGACAACGGGGATTATGAACGAAGAAACGCGACGCTCGGGTCGCCCATTCCGAGATACCATGCAACTTTCTATGTGACGGCGTTTCCAGGTTTCTGACTTGTAGCTATATACATGGGGCGGAAAATCAAGCACCGGGGGGGATACTCGGTTTCGACTTATCTTACCGTTGGCGCCCGCTCTCCTTCCTGCACGACTTCCCCTCCCCCGCAGCAGTCTCGTGGGGTCGTCTACTCGTCCATGACGGACGCGAACTTGTCGAGCATAGACTGTTGTATCGATTCGTACTGGATGCCCAAGTTTATCAGTAAGGAGTACCTAATATTGCCGCGCGGGGCGCATCGACTCACCTTCTTGCAAATCTGGTCCTCCCCATCGCTCGGAACCTCAAACTTCAGGCTGCGGAGTTGGGCCTGCAACTCCTGCGTGGCGTCGCGGACCTTGGCCCAGCTCTGACCCTGGGCAACGGCCTTCTGCGCCTCATCGTGGAAACCCATCATGAGCTTCATCATCCACTCCGTCTTCCAGATGGGGCAGAACTGGTCGTAGTCGGAGTAGCCGTTCTGCTGCAAGAAGTCCTCCTTGAGCAGGGTGGCCAGGTCGAGGGTGATCTTGTCAGGGTCAGACAAAGCCGACTTGCCGACCAGCTGCACGACCTGGTCGAGCTCTTCGCTGTCGGACAGGAGCTGCCGGATGCGGTCGCGCAGCCGGGGGAAGTCCGGGTACTCTTTCTCGTACCACTTGTCGAGGATGGTCGTGTACTTGCTGTAGCTGACCGAAGTGTTGATGGAAGGAAAATGCTTGCGCTGCGCGAGCTTCTTGTCCAGACCCCAGAAAACTTGTACAATACCGAGGGTCGAGGACGTGACGGGATCGGAGAAATCACCACCAGGGGGAGACACGGCGCCGACAATGCTGACACTGCCCTCTCGCGCGGGCGAGCCGAGAGTCTCGACCTTGCCAGCGCGTTCGTAGAAGGATGCCAGCTTTGCGCCCAGGTAGGCGGGGAAACCCTGGTCCGCAGGCATTTCTCCCAGGCGGCCCGAGATTTCTCTCAGTGCTTCGGCCCATCGCGATGTCGAGTCAGCCATCATGGCAACGTTCATGCCCTGGTCGCGGAAGTACTCGGCGACAGTAATGCCGGTGTAGATGGAGGCTTCTCGGGCAGCGACAGGCATGTTGGATGTGTTGGCGATAAGAGTGGTGCGCTTCATGATGGGCTCCTTACGGCCCTCGACCTCGATCGACAGCTCGGGGAAATCTTTCAGGACCTCAGCCATCTCGTTGCCTCGCTCGCCGCATCCGACGTAGACGATGACATCGCTGTTTGAGAACTTGGAGACGGACTGGCTGATGACGGTCTTGCCACAGCCGAAAGCGCCCGGGATGGCAACGGTGCCGCCTTGGACGCAGGGGTAGAGAGCGTCGAGGACTCGCTGTCCGACCAGGAAAGGCATATTCGAAGACAGCTTCTCGGTCGTCGGACGGGGAACTCGGACGGGCCAGGTCTGCATCATGCCGTATTCCGTCTTCTTGCCGTCGAACTCGACCTCGAGGATCTTCTCGTCGACAGTATAGCTCCCCTTGGATGCAATCTTGGTGATCGTGCCCCGGGCCCGGGGCGGAAGCAGGATCTTGTGCACGTTGATGAATGAGTTCTCGTAGACAGTGCCCCAGACGTCGCCGCCGGCGATGTGGTCGCCGACTTTCAGGGTCGGCGTGAAATCCCATTTCTTCTCTCTGTCCAGCGCCGGCGCGGCAATACCTCGAGGGATGTAGATGCTCTTGGATATTTCCGCAATCGACTGAAGCGGCCGTTGGATACCATCGTAGATGTTGTTGAGAAGGCCGGGGCCGAGCTCGACGGAGAGGGGCTTGCCCGTTCGCACGACCGGGTCGCCGACCTTTACACCAGCTATGTGAGAGTTTTTTAGCAGCTGGCGGGGCTTCGACGAAGGGGGGCCAAGACATACCGGTCTCTTCGTACACCTGGATGGTTGCTTGATCGGCGTTGATTCGAATAACCTCGCCTACAAGGTTGTCATGGCCGACTCTCACCTTTCGAAAGAGTCAGTCACACAGAATGTCCGGAGATCCCCAAGATCAACTGCTTCGGTCCCATACCAACTCGTACATAGCCACGCCAATCATATCCTCGGCAACGACGACGGGGCTGGCAATCCGGTTAGCTGGGTGTTGAAGGAAGGATGGCGAGCTGGACAGCTTGGGACTGACCCGGAGATGGAGTAGATCTTGCCTGTGACGTTGTCAGTCAGCATCTTCACGGACGTCATGATAGCTCGGCAGGTACATACCAGTATGGACTCCATCTTTATCGCCATCTGCTGAAGACTTCTTCTGTACATGTTGAGAGCGCGATCCGATCAGCTCCTTGATCTTAAAGCGGGCGGGGCAGTAGGGGCTAAGAGGTTAGAGGCAGGGAAGCTTACGGGAGCCATGTTTTGGGAAGCTATCGGTCCGGGGGCGGGGTCTTCAGATTCGGGCGAAGATCCGGAAGAAGAAGGCGGAGGAGGAGGAGGAGGAGAAGATGGTAGAATGGAATTCAGCGATAGCGATGTTGAAGGGAGCTCTGGTGTAGCTGGCGAGGTTGGAAGTGGATAGGATGAAGCTACTACCTCCTGTTGGTTCGCTATTGGGACAGTCCGAGACCCGGATTGTGGAGCTGGCGTCGGCGAGGCTGCAGGTACAGTTGACTGACTCAACTGGCCATGGCTTGAACGCACGAGCAGATCAACCAACGAAGGTCTGCCCTTTAATCGCGGGCGAATTCCTACTTGCATACACTCGAATAGCTATCCGAAAGCCAGGAATGGTCGAGCGGCTTAAGATGACTTTTTAGGAACTGACACGATGGTTGTTGTTGTGATCCTTCGTTTCGAGGTTGCAGTGCGTCTGTACGGTTTACCGTAGCAGGTATCGGGTACCAAGGAAGTCTTGCTGTGGCTCGGCACCCGCGGGGAATAGGTGACTAACAGAACCGAAACCACTTAATGCCAACTGGATCCTACCAAGGTACCTTGGAGCCTTCATACTACCTAATCTATACCAGCGTGTGAATAAGGAAGAGCATCTCAGAGCTATATCCTTTTGCATAATGTTCCACAAGAGCGCCTATTCGTGCCTATTTCTACCTGTCTATCTGCTTATCTGCAGATATATGCTATGTGCTGACATCAGAGGCGCTTTTAAGTTGATCACTAAATACTGTGGTCGTCAATTAGCAACCTTGACACTTCCAAGACTTTGTAAGCTAACCTGTAAAAATTGTATTATAGGTATGTTCATGAGAAACAAGTCTAAAGCCCGGGCCCTGTAACAGAATCCCGAGTTATGCCCTCAACGTTAACGGATTTGCAAGGCTGAAATGCCAACTGCTCGCCCTCTATGTTGCGCCAATCACCACATGTTGACGCTCGGACCACAGGGCACAAGGCCCATCATGGCGATCTTGAGTCCAACCCTCCAATAATCCGTCAATAACACTTCATATGCGATTAATGAGCTCCGGCTGCTATTCCAGTCGTTGTCCCAGTTGTCTGCCAGCGATAATACCGTCTGGATTTTACTGCATCAGCACATGATCCTAATTTCTTTGCTTGAATTCCTTCGCAACATCTCCGGCCCCTTAAACTCCCGCCGCTGTAGGCATCGACATGTCCGGCATTGTGACCAGATCTGAGTGACGGGAGCCTTGGAGGAATGACTCGAGCGCTAGAATGAGTTTTGATCCTCTCTTGCCCATCGCCCCGGCGAGGATCAGGGCATTGGTTGTACCCATTGGACAGATTAAGAAGGACCGGTTTTCCACCTTCGTAGAGAGGTTGAATAGCGAGCATGTTGTCTATCTTCGCGACATCACGCCTGATAAGCGGCCAAACAGGAGCACGTCGCGCCTCCCCCGCAAGAATTTGACCTTGTTTAACTAACACGCCTGGTCTAGATATGTTCTCTCCTCTGGCATTCCCCAGCGGCGCAATGTTCTACGACCTTACGACACACGTGCCTCCACCGTCCCATCTTGCGCTCTCGCCGTTCGACTTATACAGGGAGCCTCTGGCGCTTATAGCTATTGCTGATGGAGCAGAGATTGAGAATACCATCTTCAGCAAGAGGCAGTCTGGAGGTGGCAGAACTGTGGCAGAACGAAACATTCGGAACCTGGACCAGGACCTTGAGGATCTGAGAGACACGTACCCCAAGATCCTGGTGCATCAGGTCTTGATATTCGACTATAATGCCTCGACCGAGAATCCGATAACGATACCCGATGGGCTTATCACGATCCCACCCGCCGAGCAACATATACGGACGACGATGAAGGCCGTCATGTGTGGTATTTCCTCGCTTCTCCTAGCAGAGATGACGGGTCTTGCCAAGTCTTTCGAGGCCATGACCTTCATAGACTCTCCAGGACAATCGTCGGCGATAAGTCACCTCAATGGGTCTGCCTGGAAAGACGACGGTTCGGCCACACTGGCAAGGAGGAACTCCCAATATGCGATGCCTACCAATGCAAGGTCGAGCTCCGCATCCGGAGTGGCTGACCGAAGTCATGTTCGAATGTCAATGCCTCCTGGCTCATTCAAGGCTTTGCCGCTTGGATCGAGCACCTCCGCTCCTGCACGACCTTCGACGCCGGTCAAGAGCGGCCTGTCCAACCCCCCGACGACTTTCGACGACATGTGGAACGAAAGCGACGCGGCAGGGACCAGGAGCCCAGATCAGGCAGCGCCGGCACGTCCCGGTACTGCTGAGGGGTTTCGAGCCCAAAGCCACGAAAAAGTGTCGGTGCAAGGGTTCGGATCAGGCGGACTGAACGATAGGTGGAGAAATAAGGGGAGATGCAGGGTGCAGATCGTGACCGGCTCGCTCTATCTCCAAGCAGGCCGCTGGAGCGATGCCATCAAGGAGCTTGTTGAAGGCGCGAGCCTTGCAAAGTCCATCAACGACCATTTATGGCACGGGAAGGCCCTGGAACTCACCCTCATCTGCCTCCTATTGTTGGGCTGGGCCGGCATTGAGTTCCAAGTCCCTGCCGTTCTCCTACCGCCTCAGGAAAAGGCATCCAGCACGAGCGCCTCAACTCGGGACACTGAGAGCAAGGACTCTGAACAACCCCGGTGGTTGCGAAACCTGCAGGTCACCATGCCCGACCTGGTCGACAGAATTATGGCTCTCTACTCGAGAATCTCTGCGGAGCACCTCCCCCCCCTACCTCTCTCCGAGGCTACAATTCGTTTCTGCAAGATGCTCTCCGCCCTGCATGTTGCCGAGGGCCAGCTCTGCCAAGAGTCCTTGGAGATTATGGTACGCGGGAGGGCGCCAGGGAAGATGTTGACCACGTCCCCGAGATTTACCATCACTCCCAGTCGAAGCCAGATAACTTCAACCCTCTTCCGTGCCTTCCCGGCCTCGGCCTCTGCCTCGGAGCTGTTAACAACGATTGACAGGATAGTAATTCTTGGAGGGATAGTGTCGGTGCTGGGCGTTTTAGGTTTCCACAGGAAGAAGGCCATGGTTGTGCGAGAGCTGGTTTCAGTCTTGATCGGCGGTCTAGTCGAAGCCCGGACACGGGGTGCCGCCGAAGTAGGCATTCATCCTGCTGCCGGGCTCGTCGCCTTGAACGGGCTAAATGGCCATGGCAATGGGTCGGGCGCACTCCAGCTCGCCGAAGACGACGTTGAGCAGGGAGTAGACGCGTTTCTGGGCATTCTGCTCAAGACCTACGGCGTTGTCGGCTTCGACCTCGGGCCGGTCACCGAAGACGAAGCCCTCCCTGCAGGAACAGGTTCTCCCAGGGACGCTGACTCTGCGACCATCGCGAGGATCCAAAAGCAGTCAGCAGCAAGATACTTTGGCATGCAAAGCGTGAAACTCAGCGTCCTCCGAGCCTGCATCAATTTTTCCGAAGCACTGCCCGATTTTGCGGGCGTGCTCAGGTTCTCAAGCGATCTCTTGCGAACCGCGGGGCGTGGCATTGCGCCCGGTCCGAGGCGTGAAGACGCGTCCCCTGCCATCACGAAGGACGAGCAGGTTCGTCTGATGACCAACATATCGAAGACATCGAGTCTGGCAAAACGCCTGGGGTTGGATCACCTCGCCGCCGAGTATTGGGACGAATTCCTCTTGAGAGGAGTGAAGCTCGAGCCGCTGGCAGCAACCCGAACACCGATCCCCCATGCCAAGGGCATCCTCCCAGAGGCCACTACGGCGAGAGCTTCTCAAGATGTCAACCCTTTCATCTACAACCCCTTCCTTAAGCAGCCGGACAAGGCTGCCGTCGACAGGATCGTCGTAGCCGGGGAGCCTGCAATCTTCAGACTCACACTTCAGAACACTTACGAGATTGAGGTGGAGATTGAGAAGATACGGCTTGACACGGAAGGCGTCGACTTCGTATCATCGACGGAGAGCACTATTATCGGGCCGTACCGGACACAAATACTCAAAATAGCTGGCACGGCAACGAGTGCTGGTCCTCTGAGCATCACCGGCGCGATAGTCCAGATCCGGGGCTGTCGGGAGAGGAGGTTCCCCATATTTCCTCAACCATGGGTTCCCCAGACTGAAGCGAAGATCAAGGCAATTGGCCTTGCGGCCTTTGATAGGCATCTCAGCTTGTCGGCCTCGGCACACCCACTCGAGCCGGAGCGTCTTGAGCTCAGCGTCATTTCCGAGCAGCCTGTTGTGGTTGTGAAGTCTTCTACCCTTCCACAATCGTCGGTCATGATCCTAGAAGGAGAGCGCCAGACCTTCTCTGTCACACTGCAGAATCTGTCCACTACGACGCCTGTCGATTTCCTCCTCTTCTCTTTCAAGGACTCGACCCTTGAGCCGCTCCAAGCAGCATTGAATAGCCGTGAAGCGACGTCAGCGGAGCTGTACGAATACGAACTCATCCTAGCCAGGAAACAGGCTTTACGCCTGCGGAACGGGGCGGATAAGAAGCGGTTCATCGCGCCTGGCCAGACTGCGACTTTTGAATTCGAAATCCTTGGGAAGCCCGGCTTGACGAATGGCCTCATACAAATCGACTACGCACATCTAGGTGTCCCGCACGATGAAGTTGGAGACAAGTTCTATACCCGGCAGGTCTCACTGGAGTTGACCGTCACCGTCAATGCTAGCATCGAGGTTTCCAGGATCGATGTTCTGCCGCTCCATGGGAGCATCCCCGAACCACTCTGGAGGCGGATGGGCCATGACGAGTACGGCCCTGAGATGACCGCTGACCAGTACTTCCTGCTGATGCTCGACCTGCGGAATGCGTGGCCGAGCGACATGAGCGTTCGACTCGAGGTTGAGGACGGCGCGATGGTTGAAGAGCATATCCTCCCTGGGAACACAAGTCGTGTGATTCTCCCTCTACGGAGGATCTACTTGGAAGATCCCCACGCCTTCATACCCGCGCTCAATCCCTCGAGACAGCGCCAATTTGTTGTCAGCACCAAAATCTCACCCGATGTTGAGCGGGCGAACCGAGAGGCATTCTGGTACAGGGAAAGGATCCTGGACTCCCTGAAGGGTACCTGGAAGTCCAACTCGGGAGCCACCAGGAGCGGGACCGTGGAGCTCCGCGGTATGCGTCTGACAACTCGCATGATCGACGCCATCAAGGTGGATGAGATCGGCATCGAGATTTCGGTGCACGACCCAGACGAAGACGAACATTCGGACGAGCAGAGGAAGAACGTCGTGTTCGTGGACGAGTTCGTCCAGCTCAACGTCCGTGTCACCAACCGAACGGAGCAGCCCATCTACCCGCTACTCCGGATCATGCCGGCCCTGTGCCACCGTCCCCTGAACGTCGCCCTGGACTTCACGCGCAAGTTTGGCTTCAACGGCACCCTGCAGCAGCCCCTCCAGCTCCTGCCGGGCAAGTCGAGCGTGGACGCGTCCATCGGCGTGACGGCGCTGTGCCGCGGCGAGTTCGAGGTCACGGCATCGGTGGAGGAGACGCAGCTGTGGAAGCCCGTCACCGAGGAGGAGAAGAAGAGGTCGTCGGCGAGGCCGAGATCGGATACCCAGACCATGATGGATGCGGCGCTCGGGGCGAAGGAACGCCGGATATGGCATTCGAGACAGCCGTTCCGCCTCGTTGTCAGAGATCGGGACTAGGTGGGCTGCGGATTTCGCCAGCTGCAGATTTCGTCTCAGACAGAAGAAGTTCCCTGGCCAATCGAGGCAGGCTTGTAGGCTACCTATACTATACCATGTACATGCCGAGTTAATCAACTGCCCTTTTAGCACTGCTGCTATTTCCCCATGCTGTGCTCCCACGAATGGCTCCCATTTATAACAGGCACAGAAAGCATTGATATTCAGCCTCGGTCGCCCGACGCCTTAGTCGACGCCATAGCCGATTCCAAGCGACATTCTTTTTTTATGTGGCCCTTAAGGTTCGACTTACACACGCCAGCCACATGCCATTTTGCCACCCTTCACCGACAAAAATTTCCCATCTGCTATCAAACGTCATACCGATTCTGATACATTTAGCACAGAAAGCCACTGATGTTTATTCCATTCGGAACAAGTCCTCAGGGCAGAGCCGGGATCCAGGCCTAGTCGGGGGGTGCTAACGGGATTTTTCAAACGATTCGATTCCGGAAACACCTGCCTGACCCACGCCCGGACGAGACACAACATACCCATCCATACCCGCTAACATGGCCACCACGCCCGGCGCCTCCGCCGCCCGGCCGCGGATCCTGTTCATCGACGCCCACGACTCCTTCTCCAACAACATCGTCGCCCTGCTGACCTCCCTCCTGGGCGCCGACGTCTCCGTCCTCCCTATCGGCTCCCCGCACCTGCCCCCGGCCGGCTCCCCGGACCTAGCCCGCCTCCTGCGCGCCGAGCTAGCCGGCTGCGCCGCCGTCGTGTGCGGGCCGGGGCCGGGCTCGCCCGACAACGACGCCGACGTGGGCCTCATGCGCCTCGTCTGGGATCTCCCCGACGCCGACGTCGTCCCCGCCCTGGGCGTCTGCCTCGGGTTCCAGAGCATGGTCGCGCACTACTGCTCCGGAGGCGGCGGCGTCCGGAGGCTGCGGAGGGGCCTGCACGGGATGGTGAGGGCGATTGAGCACGCGGGCGGCGGGGCGGCGGGGGCGGCGGAGGGAGGGGACATATTCCGCGGCGTCGGCCCGTTCAGGGCCACGCTGTACCACAGCCTCGGCGCCGACGTCGGCCAGGACGGCGTTGCGGCCGCGGACTGGGACGCCACGGCGGCGCGATGGCGGCCGTTGCCAGGGTGTCCGGACGTCGTGCCGCTTGCGTGGGTGGAGGAGGAGCGCGGCGGAGGAGCGGCGAGGGAGAGGATCCTCATGGCGGCTAGGCACGCGCGCCGGCCGTTCTGGGGTCTGCAGTATCACCCGGAATCGGTCTGCACCGAGGCCGAGGGGGACCGCGTCGTCGCGAACTGGTTCGCCGAGGCGATGAGGTGGAACCGGGCGCGCGGGAGGGTGCTGACGGCGGCGCCGGCGGAGGGGACGCTTGCGCGGAGCGCGACCAGGCCCAGCCTGCTGTCGCGGCTGCCGGCGCTGGGCGGTGCGGCGGAGGGGGGTTGGTGGAGGACTTTTGGTCTCGATCACGAGTTCCAGTCGGCGACGGTGCCTCTGCCTGGTCACGTACTGGTCCCGGACATTGTCGAGGCGCTCGGGGCGAAGGCGTCGGAGCAGATCGTCCTGGACTCGGCGAACGCCGACTTGCCTGCGCCGACTGATGCGGTGGCCGATGTGCGTGGCAGGTATAGCATCATTGCCCTGGACGTCGCGGACTCGCTGCGTATCGAGTATCACACTGGAGATGACCATGCCACGGCGAGCCTGCGGTCGATTGCGGACATCCCGGTTGGCATTGCGGAGAAGATTCCCCTGGACGGCTATGGGGGTATCTGGAACCTGCTCGCAGACTTCCAAGACAAACGACGCCTAGACATGACGGCTGACTTTGACACGCCATTCATGGGTGGGTTCATGGGCTACATCACCTACGAACAAGGCCTAGAAGGCATTGGGGTCAAGCTGCATGAGCCTCGGGGACATCACCGCCCAGATATCTGTCTCGCGTGGATCACAAGGAGCATCGTCATCGACCACAGGAACGGCCTGCTCCACGTACAGCAGCTGAAACCACGGGTTAAGAATGAGGATACCTGGCTTGAGAAGACGACTGCAAAGCTGCAGGATTCATACATCTGGCAGAGTCGCACGTGTCCCGTTCCGAATCCCCCCCTTGAGAAAAAGGCGGGCGGGGCGCCGGGCGTCCTCGTCGCATGCCTCGACCAGGAGAAACCCCGGTCTCTCTCCGCTGCTAGATCTTGCATAGTGACCCCGCCGGTCGTCGGATACGAGGACAAGGTCAGGGCCTGCCAGGAATTCATCGCGGCGGGAGATTCATACGAACTATGCCTCACCAGCCAGACCAAAATCACACGACCCAGGAGCGATTCCGTCACAAACGGGAGACGAGCCAACCCGCGACCCAAGCGTCGGCGTCGATCGTCCATCAAGGCGGCGGGCTCGTGGCAGCTATTCAAGACGCTGCGGGCGCGGCAGCCCGCGCCGTTTGCGTCGTACCTGCGCCTCGGGGGCGCCACGCTGGTGAGTGCTTCGCCGGAGAGGTTCCTGCTGTACGACGGCGACGGCCTCTGCTCAATGCGGCCGATGAAGGGCACGGTGCGGAAGTCGGACGCCGTCCGGACGCTCCGGCAGGCGGAGGAGATCCTGCACGTGCCCAAGGAGGAGGCGGAGAACCTCATGATCGTCGACCTGGTGCGCCACGACCTCCACGGTATCTGCGGCTCCGGAAACGTCTCGGTCCCGCACCTTATGAAGGTGGAGGAGTACCAGAGCGTCTTTCAGATGATCACCGTCGTCGAGGGCCGGCTGCCGGGGAGGAGGGATGGCGGCGGCGGCCAGGCGCCCGGGGCGCACACCGGCCTGGACGTGCTCGCGGCGAGTCTGCCGCCGGGAAGCATGACTGGGGCCCCGAAGAAGAGAAGCTGCGAGATACTGCAGCAGATCGAAGAGCGCCAGGAACGGAGCCTGTATTCGGGCGTCGTGGGTTACATGTGCGCCTCGGGCAGGGGAGATTGGAGCGTCACCATCAGGAGCATGTTCCGCTGGGATGACGAGAAGGGAGGACCCGAGCCCGCCGGAGAGCCGCTCGAGGTCTGGCGGATTGGGGCGGGTGGCGCGGTCACGATTCTGAGCACCCCTGAAGGCGAGAGGGAGGAAATGTTCACGAAACTTGCTGGGCCGCTCGGCGTTTTCACGGACTTGGTTTGATTTTACTTTTCTCCCCAGCATTTGCGGGATTTGGCGTAGTAGAGGTTCCGGATACTCAACGTACCTCGGAGTCTAGGATACGGCGTCTGGCTGCTAAGACTCAACGGAGCAATCTGGAAAGATAAAGAAAGAAACGCCACTCAGGCCTTTAGACCATAGATGGGATATCAACGCGCTCTTGAAATTTCATCGCATGCCCTTTCCCAATAACCAAAGCCTCGGCCCCATGCTCCGTCCGATTTATGTCACTAATGAAGTTGATACACTGTACAAGTGCCCGTTACTCTCTCGATTCCATATGACCATTCTCCGCCCCAACTGCCGATGCTTTCAGAAGTCCTGCTCCTCCTGGAAGAACATGGTGAAGCTGATGACGGTGCCGTAGATCAGCAGACCTCCGACTACGGACATCACCATCGCGCCGACCTGGATAATCTGCGAGTGTGCGAGAACGATAGGGAGGGCTAGAGAGACATTTGTCAGTTTGCACAGCCCCATACAGTTCTACAGCCGCGGCCGAAGCTCGTCAACCTACCAATTCCCATGATGACCAAGAATCCGGTACAGAAGCGCCCCAGGTCCAGCACGGCCGAGCCTGACGAGCTCTCGACAAAGTCGTCCGGGTTCGCGCAGAGGCTACATAGCCAATTCGGCACAGGAGCCAGCACGTAGGTGGCCACGACGAGGAGGGGGTAGTACGACTTCCACAGCGCACATGATAGGATGACGAGGAGGAAGCCGACGGCAAGAATGAAGGAGAGGGCGATGATGGTCTTGAGCCCTGCGTTCGGCATCTTGAACTCGGGGGGGGGGGGTTGGGTTGCTGGTGTGTCGGGGAAGGTAACGAGCTCCGCCACGCAACAGACGAACTGATGATTGTTGTAACTATCGAGATTTACCGGGGCTTCGATACAAGCGTGGGTTATTACAACAAAGGAGAAAGGGCGTTGGTCGGTCGGAGTGCCTCGAGATTGTGAGGCGCAATGTGCTGCTAAGTGGTGAGGTTCAGCGCCGCAAACCGAAGTCGTCACCCTCGGCGGGTCCTGGTATGGTCAAGGTCTGGTGGATACCTGGATTGCATGGGTCATTAGTGAGCTAGTCTATATACAGTCTAGTCTGTTTGCAGCTGCGCCAAACAAGCAAGGTACGTACCTTACCATTTTACGGTACCGGCGATTCTTTTCAGCGACAGAGGTACCTTATTATTAGTTACGAAGCTTGGAGCTGCCTACCAACCGCTGTGGGAGCAGCAGCACGTCAAACTCCAAGCCCCGTCCTTTCACTTCGTCCCCAGCTCTCAACCTGAATCAGTTATCCTCCTTGTGAACCCCCCGGCTTGCCATCATGTTCAGGAACAATTACGATAACGATTCCGTCACATTGTAAGCTTTCCTAACCCATACCCCGTGTTGTGCATCGCAGGCTCCATCATCTAACAGCTCTCAGCTCGCCGCAAGGACGGATATTCCAAGTCGAGTATGCGGCGGAAGCTGTGAAGCAAGGATCGGTGGTGGTTGGAATTGCCAGCAAGTCCCATGCCGTCATAGTTGCCATCAAGGTATTTACGCGCCAGACCCGCCACGTCGACGACGGCTTGCCCCGTCTACACCCAACCAAAACTAAGAAGAGACCGCGCAGCTAACGTCGTCCTCTAGCGTAATGCCGAAGAACTGTCGTCGTACCAAAAGAAGCTCTTCCAGATCGACGAACACGTCGGAATCGCCATCGCCGGCCTGACGTCCGATGCGCGGGTGCTCTCCAACTTCATGAAGCAGCAATGCCTGGGCCACCGGCTCACATACGGGCGCGACATGCCCCTGCGGAACCTCATCGACATGATCGGCGAGAAGGCGCAGATCAACACGCAGCACTACGGCAAGCGGCCGTACGGCGTAGGCCTACTCGTGGCGGGCGTCGACGAGCGCGGCCCCCACCTGTTCGAGTTTCAGCCCAGCGGTATGACTGAGGAGATGGTCGCCTTCGCCATTGGCGCGCGCAGCCAGATGGCGCGGACATATCTGGAGAAGAATATCGACAAGTTTGCCGACTGTGACAAGGAGGAGCTCATACGGCATGGCCTCAAGGCGCTGAAGGAGAGCTTGGTGCAGGACAGGGAGCTTACCATCGAGAACACCAGCGTCGGTGTCGTGGGCATTGTCGCAACGGACGGCGGCAAGAGGAAGGTCGAGCCGTTCAAGGTGTTTGACGGCCAGGACGTCAGCGCATGGATAGAGAGTGTCGCGGACGACAAGGAAGAAAACGAAGAAGGCACAGGGGAGACCATGGAGGTCGATGATTAAAGGGCACGCCCAGCCCGTAGCTCATGCGTGGCGTTGGAGAGGTCAAGAGAGCCGGCCAGCCAGCCACTGTACCATTAGACGGTCTTTGAAATTCCAAATCAAGGTTCTCGGCGCGCAGCCTGTTTGCCCTGCGTTTGGACCTTGGGATGATATGATCTATTGATATCGATTCTCCCTATCCCCTGAGTCTATCACCTAACCCCATGATGGTGCATGAACGCCCGGATGCTGCCGGCCGACCCCAGAACGCCCCCCCCCCCAATTCATTCCAGGCATGAACCGATTCTTGAATTCCGTCTACATATTCCCCCAAGCAAGCTTCAGCACAGACTGCGAGACTTTGTAGTCCCTCAATGCTGCCACCGCATCGACGGCATTCGACGCCTGGACCAGGATATCAGAGTTCCCTTCCCTTATGAAGCCCGCCTCGACGGTCCTCTTGATCCACTCGAAGACGCCGTCGTAGAGCCCGTTGACATTCAGGACGCAGATGCCCCTGTTGTGGATCCCCAGCTGGTTCCACGTGGCCGTCTCGAACAGCTCCTCGATGGTGCCGAAGCCGCCGCTGAGGGCGATGAAGCCGCTGCCGGGGCCGCCGGCCACCACCTCCCGCACCATCATCTGCTTCCGGGTGTGCATGTCCTTCACCACCGTCGTCTTGCCGAACACCTTCTCCTCCGGCACCGCCAGCAAGGCCTCCCCGTTTACGCTCTTCGACGTGTAGTTCGGGTCCCGCTCGTACCTCACCAGGGCCTCGGGGATGATGCCGTGGACCGATTCCGGGCCCGCGAGCGAGACGAGAGTCTTCGCGAGCTCGCCCATGAGACCGACTGTGCCGCCGCCATAGACTGGTTTTGGGAAAGAACGGAGGGGATGAGTAAGTGCTGGTGGTAGTCATGGTTACGGAATATGTTTGGGCTCACCTAGTGCGATGTTGTGCGCAGCCATGGCCCGGGCTAGTTCCCTTGCCGCCTCGATGTGGGCTGGGTCATTGCCCGGCGCTGAACCGCAGTATACGCAGATCTTGGTCCGTGGAGGCGGACCGGGGTTTATGCTGGAGGGAGTGGAGGTCCCCGAGGTTCCAACGGCGTCCATGGTGTCTACCCAATCCGTGTGCTTTTACGGCAGGCGATTCGAGAAGGGGAAGGCGGTAGGGGAAGGTAGGAACGGGTGGTGGAAGTCAATTCGTGGCCAGCTCACCCTCTAAATGTATATATTCACTTGGCTCAAATATGAAAAGGAGTACGGAATGTGACAAATGAATTTACGAATGTCGAAATGAAGGTCCTGACCAACCGCTCTTATACAGGGGAAAGTAATAAGTCGGAATTCTATGAGACCTGGAAACAGGAGTGGTTATATTTGGAGATGGAGGTGGCTAAGTCGGTGAATCAGGGACCTAGTGGCGCGTACCTTGTGACCACCACATCGCCGACGCAGGGCCAGGTGGAGCATCTCCACTGGGGCAGATCCACGAGTGGCTCCGAGCGCGGAAAGACGACGACTATTAGGAGGTCGACTTGGGGAGGTGCAATCACTGTAATGCATCGGATCACGGGAACGGCCTTGTGGGACACTCGGGTCCCCAGTGACGTCGTAAGTTCTTGTGCGACAGAAAATGCCCCTGGTTCGGGGTCGGAAAACACCTACTACACTAGTGAGTAGCCAAGTCGTTGTGGGTCCAACGTGGGGGCAAATCAGCTTGTGATTTGCCCCAATTTGCTTCTGGATTCTGCTGGGGAGAACCACGGTTCCGGAAATTCGGTCCCTCGCTTCTCCCGTCAAGGACCCGACCATCCATCGCATCCGATTTAACGACAGCCGTCAGCTGTGTTTCCCAGCATCCACCCTACCTCCTTGTCGAGGCCATCGGAAACCCCAAGACGCGCTCTGTTAAGATGCCTCAAGACAATGCCGTGGCCGCGGCCGGCAACAGGCCGGCCGAGCCAGAGGCGCAAGGCGTAAGAAACCCTCCTGCTTGCTCAACCATTAGATGTAGGGATGCTGATCTAGACCCAGCAATCCTTCTTTATGAAGATCGCTCAAGCTGTCGCAATGTATGTCGCCATGCAATTTCTGATGAAACAGTTCACCGGAAGCGGGAAGACCACTCAGACCGTGACCGATGCAGAGGGCAAGGCCGTACAGATTCCCGGCAATACCGGCGATATCCCTGCGTACCAGCTGCGACCACAGACACTAGATGAAGGGGCCATATACAACCAGATCCCTCAGAGAATTGCGCCCATATGGCCAGAGGACAGCAAGGTGGATATTGTTGTGACCCTTTCGCCATCGTTTGTCCCCAGAACCATTAGGGATACGTCGAAGGACATGATCGTTCTCGAAGAACAAGGGTTCCAGATTGGTAACTACAGCGACAAGCGATCGATCGACACCACGATCAAGGTTCCGGTTTCTGTTCAGAACAATGGCACACTTTGGGGACACTTCTACATCGGACTTGCCGGAGCCCAGCTCGATCCTACCGAGTCGCCGTACGACCCGGCTTCTGCGTACCACTTCGTCTACCCCTTGACACAGTACATCGCGAAGAAGAAAGTCACAAAGACGAGAAACCTGCTTGGGAGTAAGGACGCAGCCGACGCGGAGGAGCATGAGCAGGAGCAGGAAGTAGAGGAACGGCAGACTGGGCCTGTTGTCGGCAACTATTACCACCCAAACACGACGCTCTCCTTGATCCCGAATTCCGGTGTCATGGCTTTCCCTCAGGTCCACCCTGCTGTGCGCCAATTCGTGCAGCTCGAGGCCACGGGCGCTCGAGATGGCTCCGGACAGAACTCTTGGTACTATCCTATCGTGTTCGTCAATACCTTCTGGCAGCTGAAGAGCCACATGACGCTGCTTAACGACACTGTTGAGACGCTGCCGCTGCATATCGACCTCGGCAACCTCGCCGATTGGAAGTTTAAGATCATGGCGACCATGGAACTGAGTTCCCGCGAGACTGCCCGGCAGGCTGCCTACGGAAACGCCATGCCTGGCGGAGGTGATGGCACCGAAATCGACATGGTTAAGGAGATCCTACTGGACACGAACCCAATCCTTCTCAGTGTGACGATCGTAGTGAGCATCGCTCACATCATACTGGAGACGCTGGCGTTCGGCTCGGACATCGCACACTATCGCAAGAAGAAGGACAATGTCGGCATCTCGGTGCGATCAATCCTCGCCAACGTGTTCATGCAGCTCGTCATCTTCCTCTACTTGGTTGACCAGTCCCAGAACACGAGCTGGATGATCCTGGGCTCGCAGGGCATCGGTATCCTCATTGAATTGTGGAAGGTCACGACGGTGGTCAACGTCCGCGTGCGGCCCGCCCCGGCCGGTTCCTTGATCCCATACCGCATCTCCTTTGAAGACAAGCACAAGCTGAGCGATACCGAGGAGAAGACCAAGGAATACGACGAGATCGCCTTCAAGTACATGTACGTTGGCGGCGTCCCGCTGCTGGTCGCGTATGCCATCTACTCGTTGTTCTACGACACTCATAAGTCGTGGTACTCGTACATCATCACGACCCTGGTCGGATCCGTCTACGCCTACGGCTTCCTGATGATGATTCCGTCTCTCTACATCAACTACCGTCTCAAGAGCGTGGCGCACATGCCCGCGAAGGCCATGATGTACAAGTTCCTGAACACCTTCATCGACGACCTGTTCGCCTTCACCATCAAGATGCCCCTCCTGCATCGCCTGGCCACGCTCCGGGACGATGTCATCTTCTTTGTGTACATCTACCAGAGATGGGCGTACAAGATCGACTACACTCGCGTCAATGAGTTCGGACAGGGAGGCGATGACGAAGTCGAGGAGGAGAAGAAGAGTGAGGGCAAGGCATTGCCTGCTCCGGCTGCCGTCGCCGCGGAGAAGGGGAACACCGCCAAGAAGGCCACGGGTGTGGACGGTGGGAAGGCCACGAAGAGGAGGTAGGCCATGTCTGAAGCGGTGGCTGCTGTACACTAGCTGGACAAGCACATCTATCCATAGTTTGGCTGCGTGTCTAGATATTGGTTCGAAATGACATCATTTCAGCGGCTATGCATAAACTCTTATATAGGTACATACCTCAACCTACCTACATCTAATGTAAATATCTCATCCTACAAATTTGGGTATAGTATCACGCGACAAACCACAAGCTGTTGCGGCAGTGCGCAAGATAAATGCAGGCTAAACGGCATGTCAAGAAGTCTGTCTGCCTGTAACTCCCATTACACCATAGTCTCCACGGAATACTAATCACGACGGGCGGGAATTTGTAGCGGTAGGGCTGAGACCGATCTAGCCGCTAGCCAGGTACCTAGCTGTCAGAGGCGTAACTCCGCCAATCGTCCATCGTCTCCGGGCGGCATCCCTTCCGGGGATAGGTCAGCCTTCGGCAGCATCAATGCCAGATCATTGGTCACTGTCGCCAAGGACTCTGTGCTGCAGCAGAACTGAAGGACGACCCAATATAGTGGAATGCAATCAGGTGGCTGAATCTGACATGCAGCGTGCTTGACTAGGACTGCTCAACTCCTTGGTTTTTGGTCCTGCTTCGTTTAACTGCAAGGCTACTTATTATATCCGTACAGCACCTCACAAACCTTGCGAAAAGAAACCCAACAACCTTTGTTACAACCAACTTGGAAAAATTGAATACAAAGATGCAGAAACGGAGGGGGAAAAAAAAGAAAAAAGAGACGACGCAGAGAAGATTCGAACTTCTGCTCCCGAAGGAATATGATAGACTAGATTCTAGTCATACGCGATAACCACTCCGCCACTGCGCCCCGAAATGTACCCAATTGTTGAAGAGCGCTGGTTTGTATCCACTTAAATAGTTTCCAACGGTGGGACGGAGAGTGGTGAAATTAATGATGACGCCTGTGCTCAGCATCACTTACGCCGCAATCTGAACAGGAGATTTTCTCATTAGGAAGACCAAGGGTAACTTAACTCGATTAATTATCTTACACTGAGTTTTGTATCGCCTTGGGTTTGCTGCCACACATCGATGTCTGTAGATTGAACTTCGGGAAGTTTGTACATACGCCCCACCTAAAATGTACTTGTCCAGGACTCGATGGTGTTCTAGGCTACCGAAATGGAGGATCTGGGCTGCCACAAAACTGCACCCCAAACAGCGACACACCTGTCTTTTGTGGGCATCGGTTCTGCCCTATGAAGGAGGGCCGGCCACCGGTCAAAACGGCCCAGTCCTCTGAGTCTGTGATGTGACTGTTCCGGGTTCCTTCAGGTTCTGCATTGTGCAGTACATACCTACTTTTGAACAACGGTTCCCCCCACCTCCCCCGCCTCGCAAGGCGCCCTAGGCGAGCTGAGCTCCACAATCTGGGTACCTAGGGAGGTAGTAGGTGCCCACCCACCTTCTATATTTCTTGGAGGCCGCCCAAATCCCCGGGACCACCCGCCGCCGGACCTCTCGAAAAAGAAACTTGGCTGTTTTCCCCAACGCCTTGGATGACGACAACACCCGCCGACGACGACCGCAACCACCGGGCCCCGGCGCGGGCAACACAGACATGAGTGATGACGACACCGTCGGCACCCTCCTGGCCGGCATCGCCGCGTCGCTCGGCGGCGCGCTGCGCGTCTTCACCCTCGCCGACAAGCGCCATTGGGGCCCAGACGAGGACGACCAGTTCCGCGCCCTCGAGGCCGCCCTCGACGATGCGAAGAAGGACTTCCAGGAGATGGGTCCGCTGCTGAATGGCCAGTGCTACTATGAGAACGACCGCAGGCGTAAGTACGGTACCGTGTGTGTATTGTTTTGGAAAAAGCCCCTGGCCGTTGTCTCTGTCACCCAGGTCCAGTCCAGTCCAGTCCAGTCCAGTCGGGTCTGCTCCCTCTTCTCTCGCTCTGATACATACGTATCCTCCCTCGTGTGCCCACCTACCTCTCAGTCCCAAAACAAACAAACACACAAGCATCCCCGTGTAGAGACCAAAGCGCATCCCAGGCAAATTGATCTAACAAGACACTCCCCCCACCCCCTCAAAACAGGCGACTCCCTCGACGAGCTCCGCGCCCTGCGCACCAGGTTCGATCTCCACGCCCAGACGTTCAAGGACTGGGCCCGGGCGGGCGGGCCCATCAACCCGCTGTGGGTGCGCGAGACGTCGGCGCTCCGCAGGGAGCTGCACCGCGCCCAGTGCCGCGCCGCGAGGCGCGTCTTCAACACCGAGCAGGACACCGCCGCCCGCTGCCTCGGCGCCTTCCTCGTCTTCCGCCAGCAGCGCCGGGTCGAGCGGGAGCGCGGGCGCGAGCGGGAACGCGAGGCCCACGGCGAGCTGCCGCGATGGCGACAGCAGTCGCAGCAGCAGCAGCAGCAGCAGCAACAGCAAAATAACCAACAGATGGACAGCCTCCACCCGCCGGCACCACATCAGCAACACCAGCAGTCGCAGCAACACCAGCAACAGCACCGCGGCCCCGCGGCCCCGCGTCGGAGGGCCAGCCTGGAGAGCCTGGTCCCAGCGTGCAACGCCGTAGGCACGTTCCAGCGGTTCGGCGAGAGGGACATCGCCTTCGCGTGCGACTACTGCGACGGGTTTATCGTGTGGGAGGACGTGGCGGCCATGCCGGCGACGAGGCGACCGCTCCTGCCGGGGGACGCGCAGCCGAACTGGCAGGCGGCGGCTTCACGGGCGTCGGAGGAGGAGGGGGAGGAGAAGAAGACGATCGTGTTCGCGCCGGTGGCGATTGCGAACCACATGGCGCCCCCGCGGGGCCACTGGCTGGCGCGCCTGACGTGCCCGTACTGCGATCAGTACACGTACGTCGACCAGGGGTACGACGGCGAGGAGGAGCTGAGGTATGCGCAGGACGAGGCCGGGTTCCCGGACCTGCGGGCCTTCCAGGAGCACCTGGAGTGGCATCACACTTCGCTGTCTGTGCCCCTGTCGGTGCCGGCGTTGGCTGCTACCGCGTCGAAATGCACCATCATGTAAATGGCGTTCCAAGAGATAACTTTTTTCCGGGGAGGAGGGATGCTTTCCTGCTTCGCGGTCATGGGAGTTTTGGGGGTGGGCTTGAAAATTGGGTCTGGGGAGACTCCCTTTTGGGCCCCGAAGGGGCTTGATTATGTACGTTCATGATACTCCATAGAGCGAAAAAGTAGAGCTAAAAAATGGCTCAAGGCATAGACGCTTCTTAGATGATATGTCGCGTTGTGTTGGGTATCGATATGAATTGCCCACCCTCGGACACATAATTCATGTTACAATCAGGTACAAATAAGACGCCAAAATACAAAGTCGTGGCTATATCTGTCCCGTTTACCATAATCCGTACTCCATGCTGATCACTGAGCTGTGCCTGACCTCAAGCGATCTGAAGCTCGCCCTCACTGGGGAACCGCTCGACAGCTGCTTATTCCCATGCTCTATGTACCCCTAGAAGAATCTCCACCAAACGAAGACCAGGATGATCAGTCCCAGGGCGGCAAAGGGCCCGTACTGCTTCAGCATGAGGTCCCAATTGATCTTGACGGCGGCCTTGCGGTACTTCTTGCTGTCGTCCCTTAAGCGGCTGCTGAGCTCGCCCATGCGCTCGAGGCTGTCGCCGCGGTAGAGCAGGTCCTCGATGTTCTTGGTCATGACCTTTGTGACGTCGCGCAGCTCGTCGTTGACCTTGTCGAGGTTCTGGGTGGCGCGAGTATCGCTGTAGGTGGCCTTGGTGCGGGCGATGAAGGTGTCAAACTCCATGAAGGCATAGGGCCGCAGCGTCGGCGACAGCAGCTGCCCCGACGGGTAGGTGCCCGAGAACTCGGTCGAGATGTCCGACAGGTAGGTGAAGGCTAGCTTGCGCGGGTACGACCGGTCCGTGATGGCCACGTACACAATGTCGGACACGATCACGTAGTGGAGCGTGAAGGCGCCGCTCTCGATCGACGCTTGCGGCTCCGCGTTGCGGTTGAGGCGTCGGAGGATGAGCTTTACTTGGCTCTTGACTTCTGAGAGGGTGGATTCGGTCTGTTTGGGAAAGAAAGTCCGTCAGATGGTCCACTCTCGATTAGGTAGAGCAGGCAAGGTTGCAATTGGGGGGAGAGGAGGTAGAGTTTTACCTGTTCATCGTCGACGGAGGCGCAGAGCATGAGCCCTAGATGTGTCTTAGCACCAGTTCCATTTTCAAGCTCGACTTCTTCACCTCCATACCATCTAGCCTTGCTATTTGTGTTGAGCGAATCATCCTGATCGCAGAGAATGTGTTGGGTGTGTTATGGATGTGGAGTTGGAAAATGGCAGCCTGCCTCTGGGAGAGGTGGTGGGTGACCCAAGTGGTGGGCGCTGGAAGCTTCTGATGTACGTGGCTTCAGGGGAATCGCCTTGTTTCTAGCCTTGTCCGGGTGGATTTGGGTGGCTAGGTAGCTCTTTCTTCAGGATCTGTAAGTCTCCCCACAAATGTGAACGGTCATTGGCAATGATTCAGAGCCTTCTTGTTTCGGCATTGATCAGAAGGTTTACAGATTGGAAACCTTCAGACAAGCAAGGTAGGTAGGTACAGAGAGTGGTAGTTGAAACATTAGACAAGGCTGGCCAATCAAGGCACTAGTTTCACATGTGTGGTCAACGCCACACTCGACAATGTGGCTGGTTTGACTGCTCAGCCTTGTACATCAAGCAAACCGCCCTTTCACTGCTCCCTAAATTGTCACTTCCTCCTCACTTATTAATTATCGTCATGAATCAGGCCACTATTTCTTATGGATTCCCCTCAAGGTGCAGAGAATCCTGGCCTTGAGTAGGTCCCCAAGTCTACAGCCGGCGGTCCCCTTCACTTCTTTTCCCCCTTCATCTTAACCAAAAGTGCACAACCCCAGCAACTCACTAAAGATGTCCGACTGGGAAGACGCGGCGACAGCATCCCCGCTTTCGTCGCCTCCTGAGAGTATTTTTGACCTCCAAGAGGATGAGATGGCGGCTCATGGCAAAGCTGCCCAGACCGCCAAGGACGGTCCATCGCTCCTAACCCAGCTGAAGGCCATGGAAGAGGAAACGATAGCTGTCAAATCTCCCGACGATGACATGGTCAAGGCCAAGGCCAAGGCCGATGATGACGTCTCGACCACCTCTCCTCCTACAATACCACCCGTGACAGGAGGCAGGAAACGTAAGGCATCAACAGCGCCAATCCGGCGGATCGTCATCAGTAAGAAGGCAAGGAATGAGGCAAAGAAGTGGGAAAGCCCTTTCGTCTACACCGATCCCAAGACTCCTCTCGCGAATTCCGACCTCAGGGTGAGTCAGCTCAAACTAGATGATGGCATTTTTTATTCTTTCTTTGTTCTCAGCTGACATTCGCAATCAGGCCATTCTCCTCAATTCAAGAGCATGGGATGTTCTCAGCCATGAGGAGCAGCAACAAGTCCTAAGATTGCTTCCGGGCCACACCCATGTTCTCGCCCCTGGAACTGAGCAACCTCGGCCCGACGTCAATTCTCTCCGGAATAGTGACACGTTCCGTTTCGATTCTGCTCGGTATTGTGAGAATATCGAGGCGGGGAAGCATGACCCAGACTGGTTGCAAAGTGCCTGGGTTGCTCATGAGAAACGGAACCGTGGAGATTTCGACGAGTATCAGGTCAAGCAGTTCGAGAAGACCTGGGCTGTCAAGATCAGCCCCGAGCACCACCCCAAAGCTCTTCGAAACGAAGGTCAAACAGCTCCCCAGAGCGTCCGTAGTGACAGCATTGACCCGGCCACTACCGAGAAGATTGGTTTAAAAGCTTCGGAAGAGGCAAAAAAAACCGATAACCGGGATCAATGCCCCTCTTCTGATGGCCCAGAACCGACATCACCCACCCGTTCGTATTCGAGCATGGAGAAAAAGATCGCCAACGTTGATATCACCAGGGAGGAGCCGAATGAGTCTTGTCACGCACACTCGCTCCCGGGCATGAAAACACACGAAGAGGTAGCTGAGTCTATCGAGGTGAAGATGAGTAATCCGGTTTGAAGTATCTGGATGATTACATTCCTGGATCACCCTTCCTCCGTTCAATTTCCTGGCCTCGTTTTGGACCCCCCGTCTGGGTCCATTGGTTAGGTTCTAAGCACTTCCTGGGCGATTAACCTGGGTTGACTGGACATCATCTCGCTGTGGTGGCCCTTCATGGGGCTTCACCAAACGGTTTGGATGACCTGAAACTGGCACTCTGAGCCTCTTGGACGGAATGCCAGACAGTTTGCGAGTTACCGCGGTGCATTGTAAGTGTAATCCCTCGCAAGTTCCTTATCGGCAGCCCTAACCTTCTGGATTCTAGTGGCCTGAGTAGGTCGGGCGGTCCGGTATCACGTCAAGCTCATTTGAGTCGTTGATTGCGGCAAGGGACATCCCAAGATTTATAAGGAGCACTCTCAGGCTCAAGTACATAGCTAACAGGCCCTGATTTGGTCATGGAAAACAACAAGTACAGACGAGTGGGCACCATGACCCCCGTCTTAGCCTGTCTCTCTCGTGGACCATACGTGTTGATCGCGCTACCCTTGCTTGCCTTACAGCCTCTTGGCGAAGCGCATCTCCTTCTTGTCGCCAATGTCAAAGACGGCCACCAAGCCCTGCATGAAGACGTCGCCCAGGATGTACGGCTCCTGGTTGGTGTCCAGGATGCCGGTGGCGCACTTCCCGCTGGCGCTCTTGAGCTGGGGCAGGATCATGCTCGAGGGATCGGTCCAGAGCATCTGGCCGCCGATCTCGATGCCGAAGCTGGGCGCCTTGGCGTTACAGTCCGTGTAGTAGGCGCCCTCGGTTGGGTCGTAGACCGCTTTCGGCTCAAATGCGTTGTTGATTGCGTCGGCGATGTCTGTTCAGCCCCAGTTAGTGGTGAAGGTTCTTTAGGGATGCAAAAGGGGGCTTTGAGGGGCTTTTTTTTTCTTGAGGGGGCGGTGGGGGAGGTTGATTCATGGGGTCTCCAGTACCGAACGGGAGATAGTTGAGCGTGGTTCCGCTGTCTACAATGACGGTTGGCGAGCGAGCTGTTCGCTGGGAGATGGTGCTGCTGTTCCACACCATCTGGTCGGTCTTGATGGTATACCAGAAGTACTCGTATCCGCCGAGCCTCTTCTCCCACTTTGCAATATGTCAACAGGGCCCGCACACGGTTCCATAGATGGGAGGCTTACCTGCAAAAGAGGAGCGGAGGTCCATTCGCCGACTTTGACATTCTCGGGCACGCCGCCAAGGGCAAGGAACGATTCAGACGGGTTTCTCGACAGGCCCAAGCTGAAAAGGGCAGGCATTTTAGAGGCCGAGGACATGGTGGTGACCACGGGGCTATAGCTGATAGCATTGGTGAAGGAGCCATTGCCAACGAAGGCTTCCGTCAGTCCGGGCATGCCCAAGCCCAGAATACCAGTGGAGATTCCATCGCCGCTCCAGTAACCGGACGTGGCGAGAGCAATCTGTTGCTTGGGGATGGTAACTCCAGCAACGGTGATACTTCGGGTGTGCAACTTTGGTCAGCATTGTGCTCTTTCCGTTCAACCCAAGGTGGTGAGCGCGGGTGTGGGTGACATACTCGGCATAACCGTACTCTCCATCCAGGTATGGCCCAGAGCCAATGTTCCCGTAGCTGACGCTAAAGGTTTGGTTCTCGATCTGGCCGCCTGGGAAATCACCCTGGAACTCGGGCCCGAATCTACACATCTTCAATGGCACGATCCGCTGATATGCATCCACGCACTCGAAGCCGCTCTTGACAAACCAGGTATCGCTACTCCCGGTGTCGATGATCAGGGAGTAGTTGTGCGCGGCAACCGTCACATTGAGCAGGTACTCGACCTGCATATTGGCCGGCATTGCGGTGTCCAACCCCGCCGGCTGCGGCTCTGCCGTGCCGCGCGTCGCCCGGAGGTTCCGGAATCTGGAGCCCAGCGTGCCACCGGGCTTCGCTACAGTTTGCCGGTTGAGGGAGAAGGTGTGCTTTGCCGAGGCAACCGCGACAGATCTCTTCTCCTCTACCGGCGCTGCCCCGGAGAGACCGAGGAGCAGGTTGCCCAAGATCCCGAACACGAGCCACCTTGCCATGTCGATCTTGTTTTCCGTCTCGGGAAGGGGTGTGGTGGTTCAAGGGTATATGTTCAGAGAACTGCCGCTGGGACGGAATGGCAGCTCACGCAGGGTCGGAATCTCCCCCCAGCAAACCTCTTGAAGCTCCATGGCCGGATTTTACTATTGCTATATACCCGACAGCTAGCACTTGTTGCCCCGGCCGACGTAATAGAGACAATGAGGAGAAGGTCTCGATAGCTTCTGCGCCCAGGCTGGGCGGAAGATAAATCGTAGATTAACCCAGTATCGGAACAGAGGCTCCATCGCTTGGGGCGCTCTTGACTTGGAAGGACAATGAGAGCAGATGATATCACGGCTGGTTAAGAACCAGGATTGGCTGCAGTTCTCACCCAGTGAGCACCTCCGGCATGGCGTGATTGGTGCTGATCACGACGCAACAAGGCCGGAAGGTTGGAGAATATTGCCAGACAGAGTCAAAGGAGGTCTCGTGGCTCTAGCGCCGAGCTTCGATGCGTCGTCTGCTAGTCTTCAGCTATAGTGGTTTTAATATCTCCGACCAACCTGGATGGAAGGCTTCATATGCACAGATAACGTGCCAGTCATTAGCCGCGTGGAAACTGCCGCAAGATCGGCGGTCCCCAGCCGGCGAAACAGTGGAGGCCTGCATTATTGGTGGTCGCCTGCCGCCGCATAGTGACGGATTATAGTGCGGCTTCGGCAGTCAATCGGGACTTGGAGAAAGCTTCTTGGCAACTTCGAATTTCGCCTGCCAACCAATTTTCACCGGTCGGCGTTTCTCCCGAGCACACGTTCCATTTTGGCGACTGATAGCCATGGCCCCGTCTGCACAGTCTCACAATCGGTCGCACAGCCTATTGCTGGTGCAGAAGTTGCTCAACTTGCGAGATAACTCGAGTCCGTTGACTCTTATCCTCGACAGCCTGGAGCAGAGCGCGGCACCCCTTGTACGAGAGTTTACAGGAAGGGCTCAAGTAAGTGTGTTGGGAAGAGGTTGCGCTCCACCCACACCCGTCGATCCCATCGAGGTTGCCCCCCGTGCCAAGTGGCCGTTGATTGTCGGGGCTGTGCGGGCTGTACCCATATGATGAAAGAATTCAATGGTGTTCTGCCATACCTTACAGCTGCTTACATACATATGTGTCTTAGATTGCTCGCACCAAGGTTGTCTTCATATCCTTCGCCACGGTCAAGAAACCTCGCGAGGCCGATGTATTTATCAAGGCCAGAGGCAAGTCGCTAAAGGCCCTGAGGTCGGAGATCGTGTCCCACTGCCCCTCTCCAGCTCCCGCGCCCGGAAAACCGGCAGCCAAACAGAGTGAGTCTCTCCACCTGAGGATGGGAGAGACGGCAGCAATGTCTGACAGCCTGCAGAGACTCTACTCGTAATCGACTCTATCAACCCTCTCGCTTCCTCCACGCCCCACCTTCTCCCGGCATTCCTTTCTGGAATAATCAGTCCTGCTGTCTCGGTGGTTGCTATCTTCCACGCCGATGTCCCATTTGTACCTCCCAAGGCGGCTAATGAATACGACCCCCATCCATTAACGCTACTTACCCACCTTGCCACAGCTGTCTTTCGTGTCTCCAGCTTGTACCAAGAGATGGAGAGGCGACGAGCCCAGAACAGAAGCCTGCCGGAGCCCGAATGGGGGCTCGACGAGGGCCGGGAGGGCGTCCTGATCGGCATGAATGTTGACGACCAAGGATCTACCGCCAACGGGCTGGTGGTCGAGATGGAGATGAGGAGACGCAGCGGCCGAGCTGTTACCGATAAGTTCATTCTTGTTACCCGGCCTCCGGGAACACCAGTAAGGCCAGGGAGCATCTCATTGCTCTCCGACCATCCGCTCTTCGCCCCACCTGTTGATACCGAGAGCACGGGAGCCGAGGGAGCAGGCGAAGCCGAGATGGATACAACTTTCAACCTCGGTCTGACCGAGAAGCAGAGGAAGGATAGAGAGGGTGTCGTGCTCCCATACTTTGATGCTCAAACCGACATTGGGGCTGGAGAAGGAGGCCGAATCTTGTATGACTTGGGTCGAGAAGACGACTTTGACGAGGAAGAGGATGAAGTATGAACTAGAGATACCCATAATGGAATGTTATATTTTACACAGATATCTGCACTTTTGGACTGTTTCATTTTACGCTTATCCCCCTCTCCTTTTTTTGTCTTGCTAATTTTGACTAGCATAAATTTTCATTGAACAAGTATCTCTGAGTCTAAGTTTGACAGTCGTGTGCCTAGGATTCGCAGTTAATAGACATAAGTGCCCTGCCGTCGCTACGAGGGATTGGTTTAGGGCCACGCTGAGTTTGAATATTTTTGACTCAGCTGCTTCTACACAGATACCTACTCTTATTCGTTCACAAAAGCATGGATCCTTGACAGGCCGGGTCATACGTCATAATCGTTAGCGCCCCACGGGCCACGGTTGTGTAGATCCTAGCGTGCAAGTCGCACGTGACTCTAAGCCTTGTTTCAGCCGCATTGGATAGGTGGTTATCGTCGCCAAGACATTATCGAGATTTCCACCAACCTCTCTCCCATTCTAGTTTTTGCAACCCCATCATCCACGGTGTCAACAGAAGCAGGATCAAGCACCCAACCCGCAACACCAGACCTTGCGTTAGCCAACATGTCGGACAGACCACCCAAGCGGCCTCGTCATGGAGGCGAGAAGTCCCTCCAGGACGGGCCCGACCGCCGCAATCGCAAGGCGGAAGCCGGCCGGGACCGCGACCGACGCGACAACCGCCGGGACGACGACGACGGCAGAGAGCACCGCCAGTATCGTGCGCGTTCGGCGGAGAGGCAGGACCGGAAGCGGGACGCCGACCGCCGGAGAGACGAGGAGCAGAGCAGAAAGCTGGGCCGCGACAAGGATCGCGAAAAGGGGCGGCAGCGGGATAGGGACGATAGGCCGAGGGACGGGGAGCCCAGGCCAAAGAAAGGTGAGTCTGTCCCTGCAGAAATATCGGGGGTTTGTTTTCCCAGAAGGCTAACCCTCCATCTCCTAGACAAAGGCCACAATTCAAGAGACCGTGATCCGGCCCGCGACCCAGAGCGCTCTGCATCACCGCGCCGCTCTGCCAGCCCTTCAAGAGGGAAAGCACATGACCGAGAGCCGAATGTCCCCCGCCGGCCGAAGAAGGAGAAGGCCAGCACTCCGTCGGCGCCGTTGTCTTTCAAGATGGGTGCTCAAGACGGAGAGCAGAGCAGAGGGAGAGACCGTGAGCAGGACAGCGGAGCTGCTAGCCACAATACTCAAGAGGAAGCCGTGAGCAGGGGCAAGCGAGACGACACAGCAATGGATGAGGACGACCAGGACGATGACGACGTCGTGGTTATGGACGATGACATGGAAGCGATGAAGGCGATAATGGGTTTTGGAAGTTTTGGTACGACTAAAAACACCAAAGTTACCGGCAACAATATTGGGGCGGTGCGTAAAGAGAAGAAGACCGAGTATCGGCAGTACATGAACCGGGTGGGCGGGTTCAACCGCCCACTCAGCCCCGGTCACTAGATTTGGCAAGCACCGTAAGCCACTGGTCCTCGAAGGGCTGCGAAGGCTCGAATTGGCGTCTCTCAAGTTCAGTTTTGATACCCCGACAGCTTTTACAGGACTCGTAGTCTGTCGATATCCTAGGCACAGATACAATGAATATGAGCTTGGTCGCAATTAATTACCTACCTCCTTCCTCAGACACTGCTCGGACCTTGCCCTTTTGATAGACCACTCATTCTCCTCGTGATGTTGCCCTGCTTTTAATCCCTTAAAATTAATCGCTCAGCATAGATGGAAATGCATTCACTTTCCACCTACCTACCTACCTACCTACCTAAGGTAGGCAGTCCTTCAGCACAGTACGGACTTAGGTAGGTAGGATAACGGTAACCTACCTAGGTACCTCCCCGTGAGAAGCCCCGCCATCAAAGTTGCTGCGGGTCCGTGCTTCTTCAGGCCCCTCCAAAATTCGCAGCTTCCACCCAGTGGAGAAAAACCAATCCGCATAACTTAGCCTCGCCCAACCAATCTTCCAACTAACACCCAAACTTGGGACGGGTGACAGGATGGGGAAAAAAGACAAGGATGCGGCAGCATCCAAAGAAGGCAACGATGCTCAGGCAGAGGTCAAGATCAAGAAGTCCAAGAAAAAGGACAAGCTAAAGGAGTCGAAACCCACTTCCGAGCCTCAGGTGAAGAGCTCCGCCCAAGCCATTGAAGACCCAATCCGGACGGAAAAGGTGAAGGAGAAGAAGAAGAAGAAAAAGAACAAGGAGAAGAGGAGACAAGAGGAGGCGGAGACATCGTCACCCGAACCCCAACACCTCGACCACGAGGCTTCCGCTCCCGCGGCCACGGAGCAGCCCCCGGCAAAGAAGCGGAAACACGAGAAAGTGACCCCCGACACCTCGGCGGCCGAGGAGACCGACGACGGGTCGGTCGCACCCCCGGCCAAGAAGTCTAAGAAGACGAAGAAGGAGAAGAAGAAGAAGAAGCCGGCTGCGAGTGCCGATGGCGAGGATCACGGGGAGCGACCGGATTTCATGACGGGTGAGAAGACCAAGGAGAAGAAAAAGAAGAAGAAGACGAAGAAGAGCGAAATCGAGGACGACGCTGGAACCGCCGTATCTGGCACCGCCCCGCGCGTCGCTGGGGAGTTGACCGAGGAGGAGCAGAAGGCTGCCAAGAAGGAGCGCAAGGCCGAGAAGAAGCGGAAGCGCGAGGCGGCGGCCGCAGCGGCAACAACGTCATCAATCCACCAGGGTGCCGAGGAGATACAGCCCCCGAAGAAGAAGAAGGCCAAGAAAGACAAGGGGTCGGGCGCGGGAACCGAGGCTGCGCCGGGCAAAGAGGGACCGTCGAAGACCGAGGAGGGCAAGGCAGACTTGTCGGAGCGGTGGAACGTCCAAGCCCTTGGAGGAGGCTCGTCGCGGCAGGATAAGTTCATGAGGCTTCTTGGTGGCAAGAAGCACGGCGCGACTACATCCAATGCCGGCGGGAACGGCGGTCGCGAACATCTCGACATTGGCCATGTGGTCAACGACCTCGAGCGACAGTTCGAGGCCGGCATTCGCATGAAATTCGAGTCCAGCGGCCAGCGGAAGGGCCTGGGTGCATAATGCTAGCTCGTATATTCTTTCTCGGCTGGCCTCGGCGAGGTATCACTTAGAAGAAAACCAAAAATCCCCAGGGATCAGAAAAGGTACTGGTATGCCCATTGAACCATCAAAATGCTTCCGTTGCGGCCTAATATACCCAAGAAAACTCCTGTAAGACCACTACTTTACATTGATACTCCGTCCGCGGCTTGGGGACATGGGTATCCACAGAGCAGGTCTGCTGCAAGTCTCCCCCTATCGTAGACCCCTTTTTTTTAATGAATAAATGGGAACGTGATTGCCACGTCGTTCTCCATTCTGCGGCTGTACGTGTCTGAGACGCAAAGAATCCGGCGTCCACGCCGGAGGCACCGTAAAAGACTGGCTCAGTCGCGAAGGAAGAGGCGAGACAGGACCTCGAATAAAAGGCCGCCGAAGACGATGAAGCCGAGAACAGCTGAGAGGACGCGCAAAAAAAGTGTTAGATAATGTATACAGCGAAAAAGAGGGAGGGAGGAGGCAAAAAGAGAACGCCATGTTCCAAAAAACGTACCTAACCAGATGGGCGAGATGGGCGACTTGGGCGCGTCCTTTGCCCGCTTCTTCAGCTGGTCCTCCGACTTGCCCCGCCGGGCATCCTGCTCCTTTGCGAACTTCGCGTTTGCTCGCCGTTGCTGAGGTGTTTGGGCCTGGTCCGCGGATCGTCAGGTTAGCCTCGTGATATCATCTGGACCCAGTCTTGGGGGGAGGCTGGAGGGAGATGTGCTACTACGCGCACTCCCCCCGGATTGGGGCGCACCATTGAGCTGGGTGGATTCTGGAATCTGAAGTCGAGAGTGGTTTCGTGGAATGTTCAGTGATGTGGCAATGTGGACGATGGCCGTGGAAAGTCGTGATGATCAATTGCTCATCGGGGGTTGCTTGGTATATGTGTTCGTGAATGTGGAGAGCTTCATCAAATGGGGACAGATCTCCATGAGCTTTCAGACCATCTGTCCCAGCAGGCTAAGGCTGGTGGCCCATGAACTGGTGTGGGGAACAGGGGTCCGTCCAATCCAGTTTACTGGGTCCAAGAGCCGACCAATTATAATCCACTTGCAAGCGTGCAGGAGCCATCAGAACATCATCAGCCTTGTCCCATCCCAGTCCAGACTTGCCCTCGTGTTTTCCTGCGACTTCTAGAACGCCATATATCTCGGAGTACAGTCATACTGTGACTCATGTTCTTTCGTGCGGCACTAAGACCTGCGAGGTCGCTCCATCCGACCCGACAATTGCGGGCGCATGTGAGATGGGAGTCGACAAGACCCTCCCCGGTAGTACGATTCACTCCTCCTATTGATGTCCTGAGCGACGCTGACCATCCAATCCAGACCGACTTCTACAAGACATTTACTCGTCCCGTCGCCAAGACTCTTCTCCTGGCTGTGTTCACGTATCAGCTGGCGTACTGGGCATGGGTTAAGCTTGAGCAGGATGAGATCAAAGCTGAACGCCGAGGTACTCATCAACCCCAAACTCGCAGAGAAGCATCAAACTGACAGATAGCTGGCTCTAGAGGAGATCTCACAGCTTGAGGCCCAGGTACAGAGCTTGCAAGCTGATGATAAGAAGAGGTGATCGGCAGAGAGGATTTTCCGGTCCTTAAAAAAGTATCCGGGACCTAACTGCCTGCTCACGGCTGAGAGGCCAGCTCACTATGAGTCTACGATGGAAGGTGATGCACTTGCAGATGCACTTGCAGGTACCCTGTAAAAGTCAGTTGGACTGCGCCAATTGTGAACCTCGACTTCGACCTCGAGCACGAGGCACATAGGTGGGCGGATGGTTGGAAACTGCCCGTTTAACTGGCACTTGATTCGGATCTATCCTGTATCATTGCCCTGTAACACAAGCTGTAGCTATATGATGCCCGATTCCAGCATTAAGCACTCCCCCCTATTGAGTCATAATATCACAAAATCATTGTCTCAAATGGTATGAGCCATTCCCCCAACGCCGACGCAAAATCATAAAACGCCACGGCCTAAACACATCCGCCCCGGTATATAACAGCGTCCAAAAGGCTGCAGGCAGAAGAGTCGCAACGCTATGTCAACACAAACAGCAAGGCTCCAATAATAGTCGATAAGAGAGCCCGCGGAATCGCCGGCTGGGTAGACCCCGAGAAAATGTGGGCTGACCCGGGATAATTACATGTCACCAGGCCGTCTCCATCCTCGGTGGTGCGCTGTCCGTAACTTGTGTTGAATCCGGTCATCCCCGGCCGCGGGCAGGAGAACTGCATCGAGGGGTGACAGCTCTGGACGAGGTTATAGCAGAGATCATCGCACGGCAGGACCTCCTTGTACGGGCCTGGCTGGACAATGTCGTCGATCCGGCGGTTGCGGCTCGACGTGTAGGCCGAGATGTTGGGGAACGATGCAACGGTCGCACCGTCCAAGACTTCGCCGTCCGGGAAGGCCTGCCTAATGTTGCGTGGCTGGAGGAAGTCGCCCTGGGTCGAGAAGTCCTCACAGCGCGGGATAGTGACAGAACACAACCACGCTTTGTATGCTGCTTCGCAATCGGTGCAGTTCCGCGCCAACGAATAACGCTGAGACGGCGGCGCCTCGCAGGGAATCTGCTGCAGGACTTTCTTGAAGTTGTCAAACATGGATGAAGCATAGTTGTCGTAGAAGTTGGCCAGGAATGTAGCGTTGGCGAACTTCGCGGGATTGGCCGGTACTGAGTATGCCACTTGGTCGCAGAAAGGCAGGTTGAGTATGATCTGGCAATTGCCATGGTCTGAAAAGGGGGAGATGGTCAGTTGGCCGTATAGTAAGAATAATCTTGATGGAATAACCTACCAGACTTGGTGGTGAAATTAGTCGCCCTGAAAACGAGACCCCCACCGCCAATGTCGTTCGGTCCTGCCCCTGCCTCACCAGACCTGCCGCTCCGGGCGAGGATTCCTTGGTATTTACTGCTCGAGTTGAGACCGCTGAAGTAGAACTGTTGCTTGGGCAAGTTGCCAGGTCCTCTTCTTGTCATGCCGGTCGTCACCATACTTGTGAATTTGCCATTCTTAGTGGCCGCAATCTGCGCAAAGTTTTGTAGACCACAGTAAGAGTACTTGAGGCCACTGATGGATCGGTCGTCCTGGTTTTGTGCAAACATAACGTAAGGCTGCGTTTTCATGATAGAAGCACCAACCGCCTCGTCGGTGCTATCCGTAAGGTTGTGGGTGATGAGCAAGGCTCCCTGGGAGTCGCTGTCGACCCAGATGAGATCCGCGTCGGCGGTGGGATCGAAGCTGTGATACCACCCGTCCGAAGACACAGCAACCTGGAAGTTGTATGTTCCAGAGAAGACGTGAGAGACGTTGGGCGCGTGGATGCCGAGGAAGACGTCTCCAGATGTACTCAGATTGAACATGACTGCCCCTTCCGTGAACTCGACAACCGTTTGCGTGCCAGAGGCTCCCATCGGGCCAGGAGATTGGTTCTTGGGGGATGTAGAAACGAACAAGGTGAGCTGAGGAGGATCCATCGTAGTCTTGCTCGGATCGATGGGCTGAGGCTGCTGGCAGGTATTTGCTGAGATATATACCATCTTAGTCTCCCTCTTCGTAGTCGTATCATCGCCAGACCGCGACTCCAACATGCTCCCTCCCTCGTCATGTTCCCCTCTCAACTCCAGCGACTCTGAGCGGACTGAGCTGCCCGGCGCTCGTCCGAATATCGACGCTTTTTCAAAGACAAACAATTGCGTGGTTCCTTCCACCACATTCATCGGCTGGGGCGCATTGTTGAAGAGGGGGGTCACTCCAGCCGGTGCCCTCCCAATAATGCTCCTATCAAAGGCTGCAAACTCGGGCTCGTATGTTGGGTCGAACTGGCTTCTGCCATCCAGGCGCAAGGGAAGGTCCAAGTCACCGATTGGCACCGGCAGCGTCAGCTCCAATTCGGCGGCGAGGGCGAAGTTCGGCGAGAACAGGGTGAAGTAGAGGAGGAGAAGCAGGCAGGAGGCGACGACGGATGCCGCCAGCCGCGATTGTAGAGGACTGAGTTGCATAGCTCGGTCATGCCCTCGCCGGCGATTTGGTATTGGTTATCGACTACCTAGGTTCTCGATGCAGAAGCCGGAATTCGATGGCGACTGAGGGGCAAACGAATGAACGTCAAGAGGAGCACATCGCTATCGTGACATATTATGCGGCGGTTGCCGACGGGAGCGGCAGGGTTCGCTGCCAAGGAGACGCGAATATGATCCTTGGGAACAGGGGAGGAGTTTCAGCCTCGATCCCAGACAGGTTAGCTACAATGCGTTGCTTAAGGGATGCTGGTTTCTGATTCCTCCAATTTCGTCCACGTGACGCGGGTACTCCGAAAATAGGTCGAGTGCCTTCAGGTTACGTTCAGGTTCTCTTCCATCAGTTTGCTCACGGACTGGCTTGTGGAAGCGCTTCGTTCGCGATGGTAGCGCTTCAAGGCACAAAAACTTTCGCTTTATTTGGGAAACTTTTATATCGACTCTGGTTGTCAGAGCCCATTTCTAATAATAAGATTAGCCTCTGCAGGATACGCTGCGTTGTGCATGGATCACCATGCAGGCTGCCGAGGTTCGAATGGTCTAACAGAGCCCTGCTAAATTTCAGTGACGATATGATAGTAATCCATAAGGCCTATCACTCGGGCCAGTCCGCCTACAACAATGGACGCTTGTAGAGGATCCAAGGGTACAACAATGGGTTTGCTCTAGGTAGAATTCTCCTAACGATGGATGCTCCCAGTGCTGAAGCAAGGCACATGAAAAGGAATCCTACACAGAGCAACCGACCCACATTCAGCATCACCCTGATCCCTAGACGTATCCATCACTCATACAAATACAACCCGTCATCAAAAACCACGAGTCTATACGAGCCGAGCCAACCGAAAGACCACTGCGAAGGAATTCGTGCCTATCATTAACATTGCCATTGTCCCAAGTAGCCGATGCCCCCCATTACTTGTCAAAACACCCCCAAGTCCGGACATTTGATTTGCGTGGTGTTTATCCTGTCCAAACCCGGCGGAGGCAAGGGCTTCATATCATGATTCCCATTACACCAAGGCAATTGATCTCCAAATGAAGCCACGCACTACGCTTTGGAGACCTCGAAGCAAATGCTTCTACTCAGCGTGCACAGAATCGGCCTTCGCGCGGAGGCCGCTGGCAGTCGAGCCGCGGCCCTGGAAGTACCGTCCCAGAGTCGGGGCCAAGAACGAGCGGAAGATAACCTCGGAACCCCTACGACTGTTAGTTGGATGTCGATGGCAGATCTCTTGGGAAGATATACATACCTGAAGGTGGGCAGAGAGAGCCACAGAAGGAAAACAAACTTGAAGGTGTAGTAGAATGGGAACCAGTAGACGACGCTGACAAGGCTCTCAGCGACGCTGGGGAAAGGTTAGCTCCTCAAAACTCCATCTTCCAGTAATGGCTGCACGGGGGGGATCCTTACGTGAAGAAAGAGAAGACAACCCAGTACTAGTTGACAGTCAGCCTATATTACCACGAAGATGGCGCCCAGGGAGCCACTCACAGTCAACCATTGTGTATCATCCGCCTTGCTCGCGGTGAAGAGGGCCTCGAGAGAGTAGTAGCCCGGGATAACGAAACCGGCGAGGTTGGTCAAGAGCTGACCACCGAGGTTGAAGATGATCAGGAAGAAGTAGAGGCTGACCAGACCGAGGACGGCATAAGTCTTGGGGATAGCCGTGGTCTTCTCGAGATTGACGAAGAGAGGGTACTTGGAGAGCTAATGGAAGACGGGTCAGTGTCCCGTCGGGTGCTCAGGGAGTCAGGACAAATGTCAAGATACCTCTCGGTCAAGCTGTCCGACGTATTGCTGAACGCGGTCCTGGGGGGAAGACATTCTGGCGATGTTGTGAAACTTTTAAGATGATTTCTGTAAAGCTCGCGTTAGGGGATCGTTATGAAATTTGTAGGAACAAATGTAGTGGTTGCGCAGGGGATTCGGGTGCAGCGGGGGTGGGAAATGGAGCTATCTGTTTCGAGGTGTGGCCAAAACTTGTGCCATCATTGAGCGCACCCACCTACTTATCTAGCGGGAGTTGTTTCGGCAGGAATGAAGAGCGAGGAGCTTGCAAGGGCGTGAATTATTGCTCCGTGTGATTTTTGTCTACCTAGACAGGTATCGTTTGAAGGTCAAAGTTGGGGGTCTCGTGGTTGGATTGGGGATCAGGTGAGTTTGGAAAGGTCGAAGGTGGAGGGTGGAAGGTGTGGGAAGGGGGATGATGAATGCGACAGATACGTGTGCAGAAAGAGCCCTGAGGTGCTCCAGGCATTATGACGCCGTCCCGGCAACCCACAAGCAGCCGGATTTGGCATAGTGCAGGACTGCAGGTACAATGTACTTGTACTGGAATTCGTCATGGAAGGTACCGAGGTACCTAAGTCACAAGGCCCGTGCTTTTTCTCCAAATCCCCATCTGCTTTTGCGTCATGCCACTCAAATGTTCCACCTCGGCAGTGCCGTGTATATCACCTTCGCTATCAGCTGTGTCACTGACCACCAATACCGCCATCTTTCTAGGGGTTCGCTCCATCTGACCATTCCGGACCTCCGTCTACTGGGGACTGGAAAGGCGATGATATTCTCTGGCACAACATTTTGCAAGACCTTTCATCATAACAAATCTACCTGGAAGCCCACCTCTCTTTCCCACTTCCTTACATCTCGCTGCTTTCAATGCCACCGAGGCAAAAATATTGATAGCTAGAAACACCATTTGGCTATGGAGGTAATATCCAGTGGAAACAAATTAAATGCCAATGCCGATACTAGACGCTTGCCATGAAGAAGAAACATATGCTCGCCAGGTGCAGGAACAGCAATCCAAAGGGATCGCCAGCTGAACTTGAAAGGAGAAACGAGAAATGATACAGTCGATGCTATATAAAACCACACTCACGGTATTCCTGGAAACGAAATGCAATTTACCTTGACCGTACACTGCGATTTGAGAAACGGATCTTCTTCCCCTCCACCACGCTTCTTCCCTTTCAACTCTTTATGTATAATTCCCGCGGCCCTCATCAGTCATCCATCCCGTTGCAACACAACTCTGTTGGGCATAGAGACAGTGCTTTGTTTCCCATCATTCAATCCCACCTCTTGATCCAGCGTCTCCCAGAGGCTACCTTGGCCTCAACATCAATTATACATTAGGACGGGAATGGATAGAGCACTTCCGAGTAGAGTACACTCTCTGCCCTCGCAGCCGGTCAGGTATCAAGCACGTCCCGTTCCTCCTCGGTGGGTCCAGCCGGAGTCTCGGAAGTCGGCATATCTTCGCCCTTCTCGAAAGCCGCACCGGGACCACGGTAGCTCGGCTCGGCCACCATACTCATGGAGGCCTGGGAAACCTCTCGCGGGATAGCCTCCGGTTCGCCCGGCAGCATATTGCGCACCGAGCTCGTTTGCGAGCCGGGCTTCACGGGCTGCGGGCTGAGGACGGTGGAGGACTGGGCAGCATATGTAGGAGACCTCACACCCTCCGACCCAAAGGGCAGTGGGCGGGCGGGTATCTCCCTGCTTTCCGTCCCAGGCACGCTGGAGTCGCCGTCATCCGTAGTGGTACTACCAGATCCGACACCCAACTTCCGTTGAAGCAGCTCTGACTGCTCCTGGGCCAGCTTCTGGAGCTGCGCCATGGGGTCCTTGTGATGGCGTAGCGCGTTAGCCAGGTCGCAAAGGCAGTCTGCAGGACCCCACAGCCTCCCGTGCACACATACCCAGTCGGTCTGCGCAGGCACGCCTGCTGCCGCCGGCAGGAACTCTTCCTCGTCATCGTCGCCCGGCTGACCGGTGTTGGGGTCCGCGCCGGCCCCCCAGAGCCTTGGCCGTCGGATGGGCGCCGGCGTGACGGGGAGGCTGGGCCGGTCAGCCTCGCTTGGGAAGTCGGTCACTCTCGAGCCTCGCCTCTGCCCCTCCTCTTGGACGAAATTGGGTGGAGTGAAGCCACCGACTCTCAGACCCCGACTCCGTGTTCGCCGGTGCTTCTCTAGCGCACCGACGTACCGTTCGATCTCTGGCAACTCGTCCCATGCGTTGGTCCGCGGGAAAGAGGACCACGGGTTCGAAGGGGCGACAGCTAAGGTCGTCGTGGTCGCGTGTTCCGGCGCGCCTTCCGACGCGCTCGCCGGTCCCGCCGATGATGATTCTGTGAAAGATGGCTCAGTTAGGGCTTGATGGTCGGTCGAAGCCTTGCGCTCACCCGGCAGCTCGGTAGTCGGCTGCTCTGTTGTCATGGGCTCAGGTGGGGTAAGGTCTTTAGGGAACACCCTTGATGCTCGAGGCTGGTGAGTTTCCCAAGGGAAGATGGCCCGAGGCTTCTGACTTGTCGGTGCTGGCGGCTCTTTTGGTACATCGTACCACATATCTCTCGGCGGGCTTGGGTAGCGTTCGGGAGGGACGAACGGAGCAGGATCGGAAGACATCTCATAGTGAGTCTGCGGAAAGTTAAAGGCTTCTGGTTTTGAATCTTGCGGAGGAGGGTGTCTAGTGCAAGGAGTCAGTACTATGAGCGTGGCACGGGGATGCAACAATGGTTGACCGACCTTTGGGCGTCCCAGCTCTGTACCGGCTGGGGCTGGTGGTGGGGAACATGGGATTGAGGGGGATGAGGAGCCCCTTCCTGGTGTCCCGATACCTGATCTTTCCGAGCCTCAGGTTGTAGCCCCGCTGAAGATTGAGAAAATTCGCTGGGAAGGGAACGCTGCTCCTCAAATTGTTGGCCGGAACTTCCAAGCCGAGGTTGCTCATGATGGTGATGACCAGGTGCGTGATGCTGAGGTGTCGCCTCGTGCTGGCGAAGCTCCTGGTAACCGTGGGAGGGCACTGTTTGTTCACGAGAGGGCTCACCCACGGGGAGAACGTAGGAAACCTGCGGCTGGTACTCTCCCTTGACGAAGTACTGGACAAGCTCAGGTGGCGGCTGTGTTGCCTGGGTTGTGGTTGTCTGCGTCGTTGACGTTGGAGGCTTTCCAAAATGTGTCAGATAGTTTTGTCCAACATAAAGAGGGTCATGACGAACCTCTCTCCGGTAATGCCTGTCGTAAACAGCCCACCACCTTCCAACCATTCCGTCAAACGGACTGCCTCCGGTGTGAGCATCCCTTCCTTGTGTCCATGGCTTGTCCGGGCCAATGAAGTGAACCATGCTGATGGTAGATTGGAAATGTCGATATGCCGGAATGTACTGGTAATGGGCCGATGGGGTCACGTTATAGGAGAAGCTTAGGCGGTTGTAGCTGTTGCCGAAATGCAAGTTCAGGAGACCTTGGTCGGCCCCATCGAACGATATGCCCCTCTCAGCCATTGCCATCAGCGCATAGTAGTCGCCCATGTTTGGCGTCAGGACCATTACGCCAGTGTTGAAGAGGTCTGGCCAACCGATATCCGGAGCTGCAGAGAAAGCATTGGGCAGATCGAAGAGCTCGTCAGGGGCTCTATAAGCTACAATATCAGAGTCTATATAGACAATCTTGCGGAATTGGGCCTGTTTCCAGAGGGTGATCTTGGTAAATGCCGAATGTAGGTCTGGCCGGTCCATAAGGTAAAGATTGGCTGGTTGTTGGTTCTGGATGCGGCCAACTGGGATAATATAGTCGTACACGGCCTAATCGAGGGTCAGTAGGAGCACGGGGAGCCCAGGGGCCGAGCTAGCGCTTGCCTTGAGCTGTGTTACGACCTCGGCCGATACGGTATCAAGCGTGACCAGGACGGCCAGCTTCTTGGTGGTACCAGCATCGCGTAGAGAATGAGCGAGCACCAGGGCGCCTTGGGGGGCAGCGTCAGCGGGCATGAGCCCTCGAGGGGGAAACCGGGGGTTCCAGAACAGGACTCACCGGGCAGATATGAATCTGTTAAAAGAAGCTGAAGGAGAAGTTAATTCAGCTCTGAATCGCTTTTCAGCAGGTTGGGGCTCTGCCTGGCGGGTCGCAAGAGCTCCATCAGGGTGCGGGCTTACTGTAGCATAAACATCCTCCCCACCGCGCACAGCCATGGTGTGCAAGGGCTCTTCGTTAGCGACAACAAAACCCAGGCGACGTCAGGCGCGAGAGCGAGAGAAAATGGGTGATCGCGACACAGCAGCACAGAGACCAATGCCAATAAAAAGAAGCGGATGAGAAGCAGAGGCGCGCACGCGAACAGGTCGACAGGGGAAGGCGGGGGGCGAGAACGTGATCGATCTGTAGGCAGGTAATTGCTTCGTATCGCTCGGGGGCCGACCTAACGAGAAGCACGCAAAACTCTGTGTAATCGCAACAGGATGTTGAGCAACGAAATCGTCGTGCAATGCCCACGGCTTGCCCTAAATCAGTAAATGAGAACGAAACCCTAAACAAAAGCAGCAGAAAGATCAGTCAATTGCGAACCGAAGTTTCTTTGAAGTGGCGGGCTTGAGGCCCTGCAGGGCCGTTGCGGAACTATCTTTCCCTTCTTCGGACTCGTTTTTTGAGCAAAGTGACGACAGCCAATTTTTAGGTGCACGAATCCTAGCCCACTTAGCTTACATGGGTCTAAAAAAGTCACTAGCGCATCAACGTCAGGGATTGTACTGTACCCGGTGTGCGCCGTTCCATCCAGATGCTACGGAAGTGGGCAATTATCCATATCATTCGTCGTGTCTTCATGCGTACGTTGGAAACGGATGCATGCACACATTCTCGGTGCGTAGGGGTGTTGCATACACAGTAAGAGCGGCTTGATATGCGAGTCTTCCAGGCCTACATAAATCGTTGTTTTGTGAGTGCACCGTAGTACAGCCGATTTATAGGCTATAGTGTACATAAGGATTCGCGCTACTCCTGCCAAAATAAATGCCTCTAATCGCCAAGGGTCTTCCACCCTCAAGCTACCTATCCACGTGCCGCCCCGCGCATGGGCTACCCCACCTTGACCTTCATCTGCCTCAGAGCTTGAATTGCTTGATGAGGAGACAGATAAATTGGCCACCAGGGCGAGCATTCTGCAAATCAGGTGATGCCGATTCGGGTATTGACACTGCGGGGGAGTTTGACCAAGAGGCTCTAAGCGAAGAGAAGAGTGAGACAGCCAGGCTATCAAGCCTCCTTTCGACTTTAAACGTCATCTACCGTGGTCTCGTGGTCCTATTCTCTCGGGGACCATACAAATATGGACCCTTCATGATACACCCACCTCATACTCCGCTAGGTAGGTTAGGTAGGTAAGGTATGTACAATGACGTTGCCCATCGCTCTGGTGATAGCCTTTGCCGATCGCGATTAATACCTAGGTACCTAGGGAGCTAGTTATTGCCGTTGCTGCTGCAGGCATTTATTTCCCCTGCTGTCGCTGATCTGAGAAGCACAGGCTAGAAGCTACGTTCGATGTAGATGGTAGAGGTTAGCTGGTGGTCTCCGAATATCTTCTCCTTCTCAAATGAGGGGGAGCCGAGAGACTGTGCATCGAAGTAGCCCAAATACTCCCTATGCTCTTAACATTCTGTTCAACAAATGCTGGATGTAAGTCCCACCGCAACATGGGACCTGTTACTCTGGATGTGAAATATTAAGGGGTAATATCAATACAGCAATGCTCCCCCCATGACCCCTTACCTGTCTATTTGTCCGCCGCTAGAGATGCAATCACTCGTGTCCTTTCCCGACCCCCTGAATGCTAGGTCCATAGTAGGTAAAACAATGGGGCACTCGTCCTATATGTAAAGCAGACGAGGAAACGGCCCATTAGGAAGATTAAATCATGTTCGACAAAAGGAAATGGGACATGTTCATCCCGCCCTTCCTTTTGTCCCGAATAGTTTGCGATACGCCTAGTCGGCTTCCGCGGCTGATCGCACAACCTTACAGGTCCCTCTTATATGTCCTTCTTATACGCGTGCTCCGGCTTGTGGGTCGTCTCGTAATCGACGTGGACGTAGGCGCGCTCAACGTCGGGCAGGCTCTCGAGCTTGAACTGCAGCTCCTCGGCGACGTCGTGGGTGTCCTGAAGGGTGGACTGAGGGTCCATGACGATGTCGACCTCGGCGATTAGCCTGGGGCCCGAGTGGTAGACGCGGACCGTGTCGATCTGGCGGATATCGGGCGAGTGCGTGAGGCAGACGTAAGTGATGAGCTGCTGAATCTCGACGTTGGCGACGACGCCAACCAGCAGCAGGAACTCGGTGAAGGCGGTACGCAGCCAGTTGGCCGAGACGATGATGGACAACAGGATGGCGCCTGCCGGGTCGAGCCACCAGACCAGCTTGCTACCGCCGACGCTGGTCAGGATACCAAAGCCGTTGATGAGCAGGTCGTTGCGGTGGTCCAGCCAGAGGATGCGGACCTGACTGTACTTGTCCTTGATAGACCAAGTGTACAGGAACAGCACCAGCTTCGTCGCGAATGCGACGACGACAGCGATCACAGAGGGCAGATGGAACCTGTTGAGGGTGTTGTCGCCGGCGTGCTCAGCGAGCTCGCGGATGGCGAAGGCAATGAGTATGAAAGACACGGCCGTCATCAAGAAGCAGAAAACGATATTTCCGACCGTCTCGAGCCGGGCCTTGCCGCTGGGGAACCGCCTGGGATCCACGCGCCGCACCGCTCGGGCTGACATAATTAGGGTGACGTTGCTCAGAGGGTCGAAGATCGCGTCCGCCATGGTGGTGAAGAGGGACAGCGAGCCGGACGAGATGGCGCCATACAGCTGCAGGATGGCCAGGATCACGTTGGCGACGAAGGAACCCCAGACGGCAATCCGGAATTTCATCTGGTTGTCTCCCTGCTCCTGCCGCGCAGCCGCCCGGTGCTCCTCGACCGACCTGAGTAGCCGCTCGATGGTCTCGTTTTGCGCCTCGTAGAAACTCGTCACGCGGCGTGCCTGGAGAGCCGTCTGGCCCGTTCGAGGGAGAAGCGACCCGAACTTGCCGCCGACCAGTCCTCCGCCGAGGCCCTGGCTTCTCTCCTTGTCAGCCCTCGCTCCGGCCCCGGCACCTGAGGGCCTGGAATCCCGCTTCTTTGAAGAGTTTGCCTTGATCGCCTCGAGCTCCGAGGCAGTCTTGTACCCCGTGCTCAAGCCATAGGGATCGCTCTCGGAACTGCCTCGGGGCAAACGGCCGGTCATTTGGCTTTCCACCTCACCATCGGGCCCTAAGGTCGAGATGTGCCGGGCAGTGGTTTCTGATATCGCTGCATCATCTGGATTGACGGGTTCAAAGGCAGTAGTGCGGGTGGATGGCCGCGGGGGGATACTCGTGGACCGCCTAAACGGACTGGGATGCATAGACATCGCGTTTGAGAGATCGGGGTCCATGCCGGGCGATGGGTTTCGCGCCGCGAGTTGATAGGGAATCGATGATGTTGAGGATGGGTCCCTTTAGTTGGGAAGATTTGACCTAAATACGTAGTGGTGATTTTCCCTTTAGCTTTTTCCAAACTCACATGCTCTCCGATAAGCGGACTCTCCAAGCCTGCCAAGGGAGCTGTTGCGTGCCCGCCAGCGGCGATGTCATTGGTTAGAGTGGGCGCTGGGCGGCCTCCGGGTTCTCTTGTAAGCCCGCAAGAAAAACGAGCTTCTGGAAAAAGTGAGCCATGAGGGGCCTCGCTGAGAAGAAAAGGAGGAAAGATATCATGAAGGCAAGAGGAAGATGGATGGGTAGGTTGGTTGTTCCAGGCAGGCATTTCCACTCTGCAGACGCTCAGACTGGAACCTACCATGGCAAGTAGGTACCTAGCCAGGCCGTGCTAGCCGCCCGCCTCAGTATCCCCACCCTTGTCAAATTAGAGCCCGTCCTAGCATGTGTATCCCAAAACAACACAGCCAAGGCACGTCTGCATGGGTTATAGGGGTGGTTCGTCATGTACCTACCTCAAAGAATAGCTAAAGAGCCAAGGTTAAACGCAATCAACAACTGTTCTCGGGGTATTATTAACTACGAAGGAACAACCTAGGTAGCTACAGGCAAATAGAATAAATAAATACACCTTACGTGATCCAGCCAGAACCTAGAGCTTTGCCTCTGGCGCCTCCGTCCCAGCCCTCTCCAGAATCCAGCCCGCGACATCAGCGTAGAATAGCTCCTTGCCGGGATCGGCGTGCAGCTGGTGATACCACCCCTCATAAGTCCTAAACGTCTTATCCGCAACGGCGCCGGTGCACTCGTCGAACCACTTCTTGCTCCCCTCATAGCTGGTCCCCTTGTCAGCCGTCCCGTGCCCGATCCACAGCGCGCGCATCCCACCCCTCGCCCTGACGCTCCCACCCCCCAGCGCCGCCGTCCGGTCGAGCATGCCGGCCAGGCCCTCGAGGGTTCCCGTGTTGTGCACGAGGGCGTCCTCGGCAAGCGACCTGACCACTTCGGGGTCGCGGCTGAGGTTCTCGGGCGGGATGGCGTGCACGAGGTGCCGGCGCGGCAGGAACCGGCCTGCCAGCCGGCCGGCGAACACCTTGAGCGCCGAGGGGACCTCCTCGGGCGCGAACGCGATGAACGGCGCCTCGAGCAGCCAGCCGCGGACCCGCGACGTGATGCGGTCCGCGTACATCGGGTCGCATGCCAGCGTCAGCACCTGCCCGCCCCCCATCGAGTGGCCCATGACGAAGAGGGGCGGGTCCGTCGGCGACGACGGCAGATGCGGCTCGATGAAGGCCGCCATGTCCGCAACCACCCGCGACGTCGGCCCCGTCAGCCCCTTCTCTGACGGCGCCGACACGCTGCGGCCCCAGCCCCGCTGGTCGAAGCCGTAGACGGCGATGCCGCGCTCCGCCAGGAAGGGGAAGAAGCCGTAGTACCGCCCCACATGGTCGCTGAAGCCATGGATGAAGATGAGCTTTGCCTTAGGCTTGCCATCGGGCTGTGTGGAGGGTGGGGGTCAGTGACCGGATCTGATGCCGAGAGTTGGGCGGGATGCTCACAAGCCATGTTTTCGTGTAGAGGCTTTTATCCCCGATCTTGAATGTCCCCTCGGTCTCGGTTACCATCTTGACAACCTAGATGTCCAGCTTGCCTCGAAAATACCAAAGATTACCAGCACGGAGCACTAATTAATCGGACAGGGAATGTTTCTGACAGGTCAAGTTGAAGCTCAGCTTATCTGACTTGAGCTTTATAGCCAGTCCAGTGGCACTGCGCCGCATCACATGCCATTCCTGTAGTGTTCGCAGTTGGGGCTGCTGTTTTCTGAGTGGTTGATAAGGCCTGTGAAGCCGCCCCGCCTTGCCCAATCAGAACCCTGGTACTGGGGCCGAAATTGTTCCTTGGCCTGAGAATCAACGTATGTACCTACCTACTGCTCACTCAACGATGCAACTGTTCTTCATAAATACACCACTGCCTTCGATTGTCTTCTTCGCCTTCCTTTCATTTCCCTCGAGTTTAGCTCCATCGTATTCCAGTCAATGATGAAATTGCTGCATGCCAGTTCTGACACATAATGCGTCAGCATTAGGACCGGGGAAATCTTGGGGAGGTAAAGCGACATCCCCCTTCGCAAGCATCTCCAGCCACCAGATCTAAGTGACTGCAGTAGAGCCAATCAGCTACACCCCAACCGAGCTACGAGAAAAGCTTGCTGCCGAGTTGGACATACTGCTTGCAGCCATGGCAGTCGCAACCCCATCCGACTACGTTTGCTTGCAAGGCTGCTATCCCCAAGCTATACCCCGAGCGAACAAACTGTGCCCAGGCCAAAGGGCCAAAGACACGACAGATGCCTCCGTTCGACCATAATTCGCAAACATCTTGGCTTGTAGAGGAACATAGCTCAGCTTCCGCAACGCCGTGAGCCTCTTGCGCTCGTCCAATGAACGACTTCAGCGAGGCATTTCCATACACTCGGATCGCCGAAACCACGGCGGTAAGGATGCCGAGCGGGGCGACTCCGAATATGATATTGTCTAGAAAGCCCGTGGACTCGCTTAGGAACTGCTTTGTGACCTGTTCGCCGAAGAGAGCGACGATCGGAGAAAGGTCAGTCGCAAAATTGTCGGCGAATTCGTTCCACTGCGCGGTGGACTCGGCTGCCGCGAACGCCGCGAGAGAGAGAGAGGAGTGCAACGAGGTGCAGTAGCATGATGAGTGATAATATATGCTGATGTGTTAGAAGCTTGTATTGCTACCTTAATTGCTCTAAATGCAGTCGAGGCTAATCACTCTTCCAGATTGAGAGTAGCGACGGTTGGGTTGGCGACACCTAAATACCTTGTGCAGCCTTCCGTCGTGACACTGCTGTCCAATTCGGGGCGTGAGACCCATGGTAAGGCACCCCAAAATCTGTAGATGGTAAGCTCAACTGCATGTTGCTGACAGGAGGCGCCAGCCACATGGAATAAAGAACCAAGTATTCGACGCAAGGAGCCGCCACAGACGGCAGGCGATTGATTAGGGTGAGAATGGTTGGTGGGGACCAGCAAAGACTTCTCCGTGGCACTTGCGGGGAGCCTAGCAACTGCAAGGTAGGGAGGTCGACGATGATTGGAGGGTCAGGTGGGAAGAGGCGAGACTTTAACGAGGAGAATGGGTTTCAGGACGCAGGACAAGCCCACCGTATTACGATCCTAACTCCCACCTTGAGTTGAGATGGTAGCCAGTCCTTCTCCGTGTGCCTTTCTACGGTGAATTATGTAATCAGGGGTAGAAGTAAATAAAGCAGTCACGTGAGAGCGACCAAGAGGACGGTGACGGAGAGCTTACAGTTCTAACGCAACCACCAGCATTGCGTCCCTCTCTCTACTTGCCGTCTATGCAGGTTAGGGTTCTAGAGTAACCGCCATTGTGTATTCCTGCTTGACCTTGGCGAGTGTGTCTTGGACACCTTTAAGGGCCTGTTTGAGTTGGGTTACCTTAGCCTGATAAGTGGCACGGTCACTTACCCACACGACCCGTTTAAGATCCCGCCATCCCTAAAGAGATAAACTCTCTAAGCTTGGCCATGCCTGCCAGATCCCCCTCCACAGTCCCCGCCACCTGGCTCTCGACCCAACCCCGGGTGTAGCTGCCTCCGAAATCGGTATCCACACGTTGTCCTCTTGGTCGACCAGCACGTTCTCTGCCTTGACATCCCCCCAGGCGACGCCGGCCTTGTGTAGCTCTATGAGGGCGGCGTCGAGCTGGCTTATCCATCGTTTTCTCGTAGAAGCCGGGGGATGATCGGGGTCGACAGTTGTAGACAGAGTGCGGCTGCCCTGGTCGATATAAGTCAGCAGCAGGCCCACGACAAAACCGGCATCGTCCATCACGACACCATAGAGGCGGCAAATGTATAACTGAGGGTCTATATTGGCTGCGACAATCTTTTATACGCCTGGAGCTCGTTTGTGGTCTGAACGGTGGAGTAGCACGGCTTGAAGAAACATGCCGTTTGCCCGTCATCGATAAGCACCTTTCCGGGATGCTTGAAGAGCGCGTCTTCAGGGTTCTCAAAGCTTAACACGATCCTAGCCGGATCGTAAAGGGCCGTCCACTTCTCCAGATCGTCAAGGAACTCATCGTCGAGCCAGACGCTTGGCGGAACGTAGGGCGACCTCTCTATTTCGATCCGACGCGGTTGCAACTTCTCTTCCACAACGTCTAGTGCGAAGATGAAAAACTTCGGGAAGAGGTAGTTTTGCAGAGTGACTTTGATGTCCGCATGGTGACCTGGCAGCGCGGGACTCGGCGCGAGTTCGGCGAACAGCGGTTCAAACGGCCGAGTGACCCACTCGAAGACGTCGGTGTCAAAGATGTCACCGATTACCTCCTCGCCCGACCGAAGCACCTCTAGGTACGATAGGTACTTCTCCGTCGTGGCGGGCGAGTTGACGAACTGCGACGGCGACACGCGAATGTGAAAGACCTTGCCGTTTCTGCGAATTGTGAACCTTGTGTTGTCATCATGGGTGCTGGTGACATATGATTCGAGTTCGTATCTCGGGTGGTTGGGCTCTCGCTCATCGTCCATGGTTGCCATTCCTTGGGCGGTGTGTGGCAGGGTGGAATATGAATCAGATTCAAAGGCCCAGGCTTCATAAGGATTAATGATCGAAACTGAAAGGACCGCTCACATTCGCGAACAAACGTGGATTCGGAATAATTACTTACTGTTGCATGAGGGCAACCTGCAGACTTTCTCTAACAATTGCCGCGGCGTCGAGGCGATTAGACAGGTTAGAAAGCGTTTTGATCGTTCGGTGCGAAACGCTAGTGCCTAAAGCATTCAGATAATAGTGTGCGCGATGTGCGCGTGTTCCAGATGACTCGGGGCGGCCTTAACCTTGGAGGGCATGCAGAAAGCTTCGGAGAGCTAATGGTGTTGGGAACGATTGGGATCGGAATATCTATGAGCCAGAGACTTTTACTGGCTAGACATTCCTGTGGCTGCAGGGTTACCCGAAGGCTTGAGCTTACTGAGGTGAAAAGCTCGTGTCACGAATAGATACCCCAGCGGCTTATAAGGATGCTGTATATTATGTGACGACTTGGGGGTTGGATGCGGACTTGGTTGTTGACTGGCTAAACGCCGGTCAGAAGCAGTTGTTTTGCACGGCGCGTGCGTTGTCGAGGAAGGGTCGTGTGCTGCTTTTGGACGTAGCAACGAGTAGGTGAGTCCTCTACTTCCTAGGCTTTCATCTGCCCCTTTCTTTCCTTCCATACTTAGAACGTTTGGTATTTCTCCATGAAGGTAAAAGAGGAACTAACGAGTCATGTTTGTTACGGCAGCCTGGAACAAGCCTCCGAAGAAACGGTGAAGCTGGTCAAGACCGAGTTCAGGGGGTGGACGACGGTCGTGGTGACACACCGTCTCCGCACGATTGTGGACTTTGACAGGGTTGCTATTCTGGAGGACGGTGTGATTTCGGAATTGGACAGCCCAAGAACACTTCTCCAGAGGGGAGGGATATTCAAATCTCTTTGGGACCTGCAGGAGTTTGAGTAAACTCTGTCGTTTCCGAAGACGACCAAGTTCTCTTCTAATGCCCACCTTGTAGACAATAGACCTCGACAAACAAGGTAAAACAGACTCTCGTCGAGAAAGCCCTCTCAGAAGGATCGGACTGGCTGGTCAACATCTTACAAACCGAAAGGACCAGGAAGCGAGCACGTGGGCCCGATCTCCACTCCTTTTTGCCCGAGATAGCACCTCATCTCGGGATCCGCACCCTCCTCAATCGACAAAACCAACGGGGCCAAAAAACTGACCCGCGCCCCCCGTGCCCCCTTCGACATCCTCTCGACGTACGGCAACGCCCTCCATATGCGCTCACTCCACCCCTGAGGCCTCACCTCAACCCCTGATTCCGGTCTGCCGTTCATCTCGGACGCTCGCTGCAGGATTCTGTTGACAGCGATACTGATTATGGCATGCTGGTAGAAAGCATAGCAGGCATCCCAGCTAGCAAGCTTTTACGCGGGGAGAAAAGCTTGATCAGATGCAACCCGTATCTCCTCCTCTTCCAATGCAGGCACCACATTCTCGCGATCCAACTCTTCCAACGTCTGCCTGACACCTCACAAACCCTAGTAACTGGATCCACCGTTTCCACCTAGTCCCTGGCATGGCGCAACCCGGCCACGAGATCCGGCCACGCCGTCCATCTGGAGAGATAACCCGTATCGTCCCCCGCAACCCCCCCTCCCCTCCCGGACAGCGCCTGATAAGAGGTAGTGCTACATGGCCTGTCGCCCACTCCGGGTGGGAGAAGAAATTCTTTTTGCTGTTGAGAGGCAGGTGTGCGAGCAGAGCATCTTGGTTCTCGAAGGTTAGGAGGAGGCCCAGCTCGTCTATTGGCCGGGGAGGCCCGTGGCGGGACATCAGTAGGGACAGATAGACCTGCTGCGTGGTGGTTCTCATTTGCGTTGCGGGTGATGATGTCGTAGTCGAACTCGATCCGGTGGAGGATAGTCGTTGTTGCTAGGGTGGAGAGGGTGTATGAGCTAGTGGGTCGCTGAGGGTCTTGTTCGGGGTGTGTAGAGCTCGGATATAGGAGGCCGGCCTAGCTCGGGTGCGCTGGGCTGGCGAGGTTGGTGGCGGTCCAGCAGCTTAGGAGGAGGGCTGTTGCGTCGCGGAGGACGGGAGAGGGGGAGAGCCGGGGGACCGTGACGTGTAGCCAGGGCATCCGTTGGTGGAGGTTGTTGGCTGAGCTTGGGGATCGATGTCATGTGCAGGACGGGCGGCAAGGAGTATTCCTGTGTCTGAGCGGGAGAAGCTGGCAGGGCGGTCGCTTTCAAGACCATATATTTACCCCTGCCCCTGGGGCGGGGCGCTTCCGGAGGAGAACGAGCGAGGCAGATGATGGATAGCTGGGGGATTCGGCTCGGCATGCTCATAACCCAGTGGGATATCCGGCGAGGAGTTTGTCACCCCAGACTACGGGCAGGTGTTGTTTCCATTGCTGATAACTCTGTAAAAGGCAGCTGGTGGCCCTAGATATGGCCTGTTTGTGCGTTCACACGCCCCGCATACTAGCCAGTTCTCGTCGCACTGCTCTCAATGCTAAGTTCATGTTCATTCTTAAAAGGGGGAAGTGTGTTTGTGACGGAAAGGGGCGGGAACCTTGATCTTGCGCTTCTTACAATAGTCGCACCTGTTACTAGTGCATATACCAACCATCTGGCTATCCCAGGCCCCCGCTGAGGGTGAAGTGAAGGCTCACGATTGCACGTATACAGAGTAGAGCGTGTTGCATCTCTTGGCTTAATTGATTCGGTGGTTTTATGGCGTTTAAGACGTGTTGCTGTTCTCAAGCGATTCCCTGATCTTGATTCGTGACAGGCGCGTTGCAGGTAAGCTGACGATTCGACCGTGATAAAAGGTTGGAGAATCATATCACTGCATTGGATTATCCTGAGTGGTCACGTCCATTTCCGGCAAGCAATTCTTATTCAGCCCTCGCTTCCATCCAGACATACTCTCTCGCCGCTAATACTCACCTGTTCCCGTTCATCACACCATCGAAGTAAACAGTCCGTCCTCACGAAGCAAGCTACATCAGCGAAGATGGCAGTCGCCGCGCATGCTGAGCTCATCTCGGCAATGACCGAATTCTACATACTTCTCAGGACCGCCGCGGTCCTTCCAGAAGACGTCCATATTTACCTCCCGCCGCACCCGCCTGGCGCCATCAGCACAGATGCTGCGCTTGCTGCAGGCTATTCCGAGGAAGCCGTGGAGGTGATTGCAGGATTGCCGTACCTTGGCAGAAATGATCTGGACCTGATGCCCAGCACACAATTCGAGAGCTACTATGGCGAGAACGAAGATGTCCGGTTCTTCGAGGACAAGCGCGAAATGGTGTCGGATGGTTACGAGCTCATGCCGCCTACAGCAGTGCGATTGACGATAAATAATATCTACGGATACGAGTTGATTTATGACGTAGAGTCAAGTGAGTAAGCTGGTCTGCTGCTGCGGTGTGCAGTTAATGTAGGGTCACACCCTCACAACGATGTTGACCTGGTTCTGAACCAGAACTACTCATCCCATGGGAGCCAATTGAGAATCCAGACGACGCCCATGCCTATTTCCACGTGCCTGGGGTGCAGCCACGCGGGTTTCTCGACCCCTTAATCGAGAAATACCGCAGCCTCAACTACATATTGGGACCGCTCGGCATCGACTACTACGACGAGGAACTGGACAGGTCTGGGGGCGTGCTCAAGCAGGAACCGCACTACACCGACCGCGACAGAGACAACGAGCGCCAACGCTACAAGATCTTGAAGGCAGTACAAAAGATGAAGGAGTTGTATCTAGAGTGCGGCTGGGACGTGAATGCCCGTGAGCAGACCAACTTCCGCCGGGACGAGTTGGTGCAGAAGCGCGAGCGGTACTGGCAGGAGGTGTTGGAACCAATGTATGATGAAATAAAGGGACCTGGGGCTGACTTGTGATGGAGAGACCGTGTACCTGCGGTGTTATAGCTCGCTACAGACATCGGCCGAGTGGTTGGAGGAACACGTAACTTTGCAGCTTGCCGCTGAGACTGAGTTGAATTGGGGGAAGTCATATGAAGCAGGTGTAACTTGCGCAGTGAAAATCGTACACTACCTAATTAAGATGGACAATCTGATGTCGTCCCTTTCCCTTTCCTGTTCTGTGCATGTTGGTGTAACATGAAAAACCACACGAATGTGATAAGAATAAGAAGGGAAACGAATAAACTTTCTGGGACCGCGCCCCTCCAGCTTGTCGGGCGTGGCCTTGCGGGTTGAGTTGCCCTCGTCCACGACCATGACACTCTCTTCCTCGTCGACAATGAAGGGGCCGCCCGCCTACTCGCTGCCGTCGCGCTTTCTCTTGTACGTTGGCCGTTTGACCCCCGCGCTAGAGTGTGGCTAGCCGATCGGTTCCTTGCATCTTGGCATGGTTGACAGGCGTTGGGGTCTGGGCAACCCCAGCTTCAAAGTCATCATTGCCCCACCCCCACCGCCACCGGGAAGGAGCCGAAGGAGAGATTGTGGACCTGACAGGGCTTAGCGCCTGTACTTGGCGCTATTGCTCCACCTGGAATAGCTTCATTCTAAGATTCCTTTCACTTTTCGGGCTTCCCACTGATGCACAGTATCAAAAAGAGAAAAAAAGTAAAGAAAAAAAAGGCGGGGGAGGAAATAGGAAAGTATTATACTGCACCTGGGATTTGAGAAAAGAGGGGAAAGAGAAAAAGCAAAAAGAAAATCCCAAACCCAGGACTTGAACCTGGATCTTCCGCCCCTTTCGGGCCAGTTCTGCTCTGTGAGCTTCCCTGGTGACTCCCAAATGTGTTACCATTACACCAGTTTGGGTTTCATTAGAATAATATAGGCAAAACCAAATTATAAGGCATAAGCTTCAGTATGAGTCCCTGGGACTGCCGCATTACAGCGTAATTAGACTAATGATTTTGCCGTCTCAGCTTGGGGCTCCCGATTGAGTCCCAGACCAGTGGCGCTGCGCCGCATTCACATGCCATTCCTCGACCCAACCAAGCCCCTCCAATCAGGTTCCCTGTTCCTAGAGGGCAGTGGTTCCTCGCTAGGCAGCCCTTGTGTGCTACACATTGACCCTCGACGTCCACTATTCTTGATATATACTCAATACCCTCGCCCTTGATATTTCTTTCGTTTTTTCCTCTTTCTCTCTTTACTTCGGTTCAAAGGAAAACATCCAACAAATCACAAATCCCGCGATTGACCAGCCCCAGCTAGCGAAAGCAGAGTGGTAATGACCGAATCCCTCATGAAACTGCTCTCCCATGCCGCAAAAGCAAAAGCAACATACCGAACGAATCCCTAAACCTATAGATCCGATACAGCGAAAAAGCAAAAAAGTAACAAACAATTCCTTACTACCGACAAATCTATCATCGGCTAGCGACCGCCGCTTGGCTACTCAGCGACGGCCCGAATACCGTTGCTCCACCAGGGTGCCTCGTCGTGTTCCCCTTTCTGGAACCACTCATTCCACGCGGCATACTGCTCCTTGAAATCGATGGTCCGCAGGCCCGTCTTCTTTCCAAGGCCGTGCACCGTCTCGTGCAGGAGCTCGAACCAGAAGCCCGAGGGGTCCTTGGCGTACGCGAGCATGAGGTGGGCGATGATGCTGCCGCCGAGCTCGAGCAGTCTGGCATAGTCGTCGCATTCGGTATACATACCCGAGTTGCTATGGACGTGGCTCTGCGTGCAGTGTGCCTCCCAGGCCTCAATGCGGGCCTGGACGAGCTTATTACGCTCGTAGTTTATATCGACGATCAGATTAGCCTGGCGCTGTAGGACGTTATAGTTGAGGACGTCGTTGGGGTCTACTAGGTAGTCCTTATCCTTCTCGAGTTCGTTATCTATAATTCGTCAAAGTTAGTTTTGTTTTGACAGCTCGAGCTGGCATGCTCATACATAGATTGACAGCTATAAAGTTCTCGGAAGTGCTCGCCAGCTTGTATACGACGAGTGGGACGATCTTTGGCCCAAGCGCCACAAGATTATCAAACTCAGGCACCTGGCAACAGTCCGAGGCGCTAATTACCGAAATACGTCCTTGTCAGATTTAATTTCTTGTCCCTTGACTTCAGGTGAAGGGAACATACCTGAATGAAGGGCTGTTGGTGGGGAACCATGTGGTCTGCCAAGCCTTCCATTTGGCCTCGAAATCGGTTACGACGCCAGGAAATGCCTTGCTGATGGAGCTATAAAGTTTCTCGGCTGAGTCGGCGGCCGACGGCCTGGTGTTAGGGATCCCGTCGTAGGGATTCATTTTGAGGAGCTTGCGGTATTTTTTACCAGAGCGCGACGGAGATGGAGACGAAGTTGCAAACGACGATGATGAATCAGGACCAGCCGAATTTTTGGCATCAACCTTGGCGGGGCCGGGGCTGCGACCTCTTTCCGATGCAGATGCAATGCTGGTCGGGGGTGTTGTCCTGGTAGCGGTCGGCTGCCCAGCAGTGGCCTTTCCAGAGGTAGATGAGGTTGAGCGGGCTCTCATCTTCCCAGGCTCCTCAGTCGATGATTGTTAGGGAAGAGTTTCGTCAATCCTTTGCAGAGATGTCTTGTAAGCGAGATGCTGTAGCAAGCGGCAGAGATAGATGGCGTTCCTGGGGAAACACGGTTGCAAGGAACCTAAGAGCTATGAATATATTCAGCTTGCAGGACACGAGACACTGCAGCTGACGGCGAAATCTGAGCGCCTGAGATACAATGTAAGGTAGCTGCAGCCTATGCTGCCAAGGCCATCCCCTGTCACTTCGCTAAACGCTCCCATTCGGCCCATATTGTGAAAGGAAGTAATACAGATAGCGGCCCACTGAAAAAGAGCAAGATAAGGGAATATAACTCTGCAGACGGATCATAGAAAACCTGCCAACTATGGACGCTAGACGCAAAAATAGCTGCAGCTGATAGGATATCTGTCCGTGATTACCTGCGTATCAGCACTTTGGCGGTTTAGGGGAAAAGAAGGGGCTGGGAGACGCACATAGTCGGTCTAAGGAGGTATGAGGGAGTAACGTAGAGAGAACAAGTAGGACGATGATGATGTTGGAGGCCGTGACAATAGCTGGAGAGGTTTTAATCCCAATTTCCATGTAATGAGAGCGAGGCAAAGGGGACAAAGTTGTACCAGATGTGTACCTCCCTGCTGGCCGAGGCCTTGGCTGACAAGGTGATGTATTTGTACCGAGTGACCTGGTCTGAGGCTTCCCAGCTCCCGAGGCGGATTGTGGCGAGGAATCCTTCTTCATTGCAGCGAAAAAAGAGCGATGGGAGTCGAGAAATTTAAGGGCAAGGCAGAGGGAAATACGGCGTTGTTTTGGTGCGGAGCTGGTGAGGAGTCTGTAAGTCTGTGTCTTTACCTCTGCCGGCTTTTGATCTTTGAGTTTGAGATATTCCGGCTCAACGCGTCTGCGGCAAGGGTGTGGGATAAAATAAGTAAAAAATGGTGCCTGCGGGGTAGGCATCGCCAGCTATACAGCTATAGGTACCTAAGGTAGGTAAGCAACCGAAGCTGCATATGCATATGGTTGTTGGAAGCTTGGCCAAGCTAGTCCTTGAATGAATGGCCTTGTTACCAGGCCAATCCGCCCTGGATCATAGACTTGGCACCTGCCCATGCTAATATCAACCCGATACGCCTCATGGACCTGCTGAAGGAATGCCGTAACTTGGCCAATGGCAATCCTGGAGAGGTTTGCAACTACCTAGGTAGTTGCTGGCACATTTTAACCTGTTGCTTTGTGTTGTGTTTGGCTGGTTTTGATATTACTAGTTGGATCCTTCCTCAACACTAACAGTCACGGCGTACGCGTATGCCGGACGAAATTAAGATGTCACAGCCAACTCCCGTCTACAAACAAACCATGAGGCGATTAGATAACTTTCACCAAGGAGTGTGGGCGGTGTTGGCTTGCATGCCTGCAATTAGCCTCAAGCTGGCATCATCCAGCCTCAGAGTTGAATACTACCCGGACCCAACGACTGCCAAGGAGACAACTATTGGAACCGCACATTAGATTGATTCAGGGGTTGTTGAGGATGGACTCGTGTGGTTGTGGCCGTGAGGGGCAATCACTCGGAGGAGTTCGCCTTCATGTTGGCTACAAATAGGAGACCATCAGGCTAGTAGAGAAGAGTCAGGGCACCGTCCTATTCCCCTATTACCAAGCCCATCATCGTTGGAAACCGCAGGCCTCCTGTCATCCCATCATATCATGAAGCTGCTCCTTACACTCCTCGGTCTCTACGCGAGCATCAACACCGCTGCTGCCGGCTTCCACTCCGCCAGATCCTTATAAGTTGGCAACAACGTTGAGCTAGGCGAGCTCAGCGGTCTCCACGAATTCCACGGAATCCTACGTCGAGACCTGGATCCCAGCTTCGAGTATGAAGATGTAACCGTGTATGAGCCGTTCGACTCGGACGCCTTCCCCAGAAGCCCCAAGAGGGATACTTCCGACACCAGTGCGCCGGGCGGCAACTTTTCGATTCAGGCAAATGAGTGCACCGACATGACTAGTTGTGAGAGGATGCTCTGCGAGAACATGCCTAGCTGGCATTGGTTCTGGGGTGCGGGCGGAGTCTTGGCCTTCTACTACTCGCCCAGACTTCTCGCAAACTTTGTTAATGTCAGTGCTGAACATAGCTTGCTTCCCTCACTTACCTCAAGTAGGTAATTACACCTGACTTTGCGAGAAGCTGCTGACAACCTATAAAACCTGCAGGACGCTGGCGCCGCGATCAAGGCCGGTAAGGATCTCCGGAACATCTGGAGAGATGGCACCGTTGGCACTCAACAGGGGCTCGTTCAAGAGACAGCCAAGCGAGAAGATGCCATTGACTATCATTTCACCCTGCCGCATATCCTTACAGCCAAGGGGGAACCCGACCCCTCTGTGCTTTCGAAAAGGTCCTTCGAGGAGGACGGGCTGTCCGTCAATATCACTACGTTGCACGATTACGTCTACAGCGGCCGTGATGAAACTTTCTGTGAGCCTCGTTCTCATGCTAGCTAATTAGTTAATCATCGGCGCATTTGATTGTTTCTAACTCTAGTGTCCTCTGGCATCACAGATTACAAAGGAACAAGTCCTCCTCGTCGGGCGGGCTCGTTGCACAATCCCCTAAGGGGCGCCTCCTGGGTCGGGCCGAACCCACCACGGATTACACGATCAACATGTCTGTCGTGAGACGGAGCACTGTGACCACTATTGCCAGTGGAAACTGCATCGGGTCGGTGCTCGAATACCACATCCACAAGAGCGCCGAGACCGAGCGGTTTGCCTGCCGCCCAATGAATAATAAGGGTTCGTGGCATGCTACCATGTGGTTGATGATCAACCACGGCCAAGGCAATCTGGGCACGTATGGCTACTGTTGCTAAGTACCTACTTACTTAGAGCATTATGGCGGATTCTTGCTCTGAGCTGCGCGCATCAGATTTCAGGGAGATACAAATGATTTGGCTTGTAATCAACAAGAAAAGGTTTGCTCTGCAAGATTGCCTTCTATCTTTTCTCTTTTTCTCTCTTTACCAAAATTATATTGTGGGTAATTACAACACATGTATCTCAGACTCGTGGTTACTTAGTGACAATGTGCCACAATCCACTCATTTAAACCTAAACAAGTGTTGTATTGCTATTCCGCACCATGTAGCCGAAAATGGAATGTGGCAGCGCCCACGCCGCCACAACACGCGGTTCTTTTCGACATCTAGCAACCTTAAACGATACCAACGCGAGAAGTCTGGGGTGGTGCCTAAAGTGCCTTGCCAGATCTGTAGAAAGGAGTTCACACAATCTACAGCAATGAAGAGCCTCGTTTAGGAATTCCACAGAGAAGCTAAACTTGGGAAGAGTAGATAAGCTATAGTGGCCTAATGAGCATTTATCTATTATAAGGTCCCTACAAATATCTCAGAACGCTACCCGTACGATAATGCCGGTAATGAACACAACTGCTGTGGAGCATAGGCAACCGACACTAAGCCCATACACACCGCCGCAATGCGTTTGAATCTATGACGGTAGTTGATCAGTCCTAGACTATAGAAATACTTAGAATAGCCACCGGTATAGTAAATGGAACACACGAAGTTAACCCAAATAGGAGGTGAATCAGAGACACTCAGCCCGTTTGCCGTTATGCTGAAGCTTTTAAGAAAAGGAAGCCAGCTATAGAGTAAGAAATGGAGCTAATGATTGCGACAAACTTCAATACTAATCCTGCAATCAAGGAATGTCGGATATACGGCGTTGTGATTGTAGTAGATCCAACGGCAGTTTCGGGATGTTGCCTTTGTAGGGAAGGTTGACAGGGTACGTGGTTAACAGTGAGTGGTCTGGAGCTGACGACTTCTATCCAGGAACGGAAGGTAGGGTGGCTAGAGATGGTGATTGAGTGGGTTTGTCAGTCTTAACTGATCTACCTCCTGTTTGGCATAGTGGTTATCTGCACAGCTGCTTTCCAACGGTGTACAGGGGATGGCTGGGCATGGCTTGGTTGCCGATATGGCTTCCCCTTCACCCGTGGGGTGTTAGGGGGATTCGTTGGTGTTGGTGGGTTAAGCGCTGGCTGATAGGGGCAGATTTGGACAGCTCTCTAGAGGAAGGAGTGGGAGACGGAGGAAAGGGAGCTAGGCTGCAAGTAAGCTTTAAACTATTACCTCTGCAGCGACCGTGCACCCCGCACCGGAAAAGGTTACATCCCGGCGCAGGGGGGCCGGGCCTAGCTCGGCTTCGAGTTGCTTGGCTCACACTACCCTAACCCACACCCTCTCCATAACCCCCGTGATATAGTGGTAAGCCGAGGGGCAGCCTATGCCTGACGCCTGCAAACTGCCATCAATCTGACAATTCTTCCACCTGATTCCTCGGAATAACCGCACAAGCTCAGTCGTACTTTATCTTCTGTTCTCCTTTTCTCTCTTTTTTTTCCTGTTGGTATTTGGAGTCAGCTTCATTTCACACTCAGTGTTGCCAACTCGACTACCACAATGACAGATCAACCCGGCCCCGGGGCCAGCAACGGCACACAACAAGAGCAACAATCTGTGGTGATTTCTCTGCAAATCATGTCTGATCTTCATCTAGAGACACCGCGCTTTTTCCCAATGTATTCCGACTTCCACCTCAAACCTGGCTGCGCCTATCTTGCCCTTCTCGGTGATATTGGCAACGCCCATGACGCTCGGCTCTTCGGGTTTCTGGAGAAGCAGCTGCAACAGTTCAGAGTGGTCTTCTACATTATTGGAAATCACGAGCCGTATCAGGATCAGGATTCCGTGGATTCGCAGAGCTACACACACCAGGATACAGTGGCGAAGATGGAAGACTTCGAAGAGGCCATTGCTCAGCGGCGCAAGGTTGAGATTAGAGAAGTTGGCACCCCCTCCATCGGGCAGTTTGTATTCCTGAACAGGAACCGGTTCGACATTTCTGACACCATTACCATCCTCGGCTGCACGCTCTTCTCCAACGTCACGGAGTCTCAGAGGAGTACTGTGTCGCTGTTTGTTTCTGACTTCTCTAACATCTTGGGCTGGACGGTGGACTCGCACAATGCAGCACACAAGGTAGACTTGGAGTGGCTGAACGCCCAGGTGACGACCATCACGCGGGATGAGCCACATCGCAGCATCGTCATCCTGACGCACTACAGCCCGACCAGTGCCTCTGAGGCGAACGACCCAGAACATCTCGAGGATTCGGGCGGAGTCCAGAGCGCATTCGTCACCGACCTGGCGAGAGAGGTATGCTGGACTAGTCCATCCGTCAGGCTCTGGGCGTTTGGCCATACTCATTACAACTGCGATTTCGTGGACGCCGTCACCGGAAAGCGGGTTGTCGCGAATCAGAGGGGCTATGGTCGCGAGGATGCTTTTGACTTCGACCCGGACAAGGTAGTCACTCCGTCAACTCAACCTTTTGATCGAGTCTCGGCAATCAATCCGCGCAATCCAACTCAACTTTGAGGTTTCTGTAGAGAGAGAGACCGACACTTGCAACGGGGGAGGATGAAGAAGATAGCCAACTGCGAGCAATCACACGATAGCAACGCGTGTCATCGATTACAGATGGATCAATTGCTGGCGACCGAAGTGACAGGGCCGTGACTGGGCTTCTGAGAAGGGACCAGACCAAGGAGAGATCAGGCCAGGGAGGGAGTCAAGAAAAAGAAGAGTCAATGACAGTCACAACGACACCGTCAGAGCAGTGGCATTGCGTATAAAGGAACGATCTATGCACTTTTTGGAGCTATTACCACGGAACGTGATGCACTCTGGTCGAATAGCATAGTTGGTAGGTATGTACGAAATGTACGAAATGTCAATATTTACGTCTTGCAACACAACCATCCCCGAGCTAGAAAAAAGACCAAAACGAGTCAGGCAAGACCCTCGCAAACCCCACACCCAAGTTGACTCATGTTTTGCAGGTTTGGTGTGCCCTCCCTCTGAATTCCGTTGCACCCCAGTCATTTACCGAGCGGGCAGGCCACGATAACACCGAACCGACGATCCTCAACCCAGATGAGAACGCAACTCGCAAGCTCGTCCCCCCATTCGAAGCTATCCATGCCCACCCGATTACACAAAACCGCCCCCGTAGCCCAGTCATATATGACCCTATCCTGCTCTAATGGCAGAACCACCTTCGTTCATATCGTCATCCCGTCGTCACCTTCGTGATAAGAGCGACCCAGAGGGTCTTTCCTTCCTGGTATAACACCGCCCGAACTCCAGACCTAGTAAAACAGCGATCAGAAGGAAGGAATTAAACTGCCAATCAAAGGCCCTCTTAAATGTTTGCTACATGGCGCTGCAGCTCCGTTCCAGCAAAGAGATCTAGGCCGGCATTCGGGACGAGGGGGAACTTCTTCATTGGAACGTCTTCGTCTGGAGTGCGTATGCCGATTCCGCTGTCGTCATGGCTTGACTGCTGGCCGGCTCCTAGAGCATCGTGATTGTTCGTCGTGGGCGCCGGTTGGAAATCCGGTCTCTCCGACTGCGGCTGCGGGTGCGGCTGGGATTGCGGCCTGTGCGGCATGTTGAGGTCGTCGCTCCCGCTGCTATACCTCGACCCTTGGCGGCTGGCATCTTCGCTCATCGTCTGCCGCTTTGGCACCGCGATGGAAGTTTGGGTGGTCTTCCGGTTCATGAACCCGCCCTGCTCCGCCAGAAATTGTATCATCTCATCGATCCAGCACTTGGTCACCCACCACGAGCCGAAACTCTTGCCCTGGGAGATGGTGAGGTCTCTCATGACGGCTGTGCCTACCCGCTGTACACACCAGACGATATCCGTGTGCGAAGCGTAGGGAAACCGGCCTGGAAGAGACCGCAAGAAACTGACCCAGCGATCGAGAACGTTGGACGCGCTCGTCTCTCCCGAGCCGCCTCGTCGTTGTGGCCGGCGACCCATTTTGAGCGCCACGTCTCCATTCAGAGTTGAGCACTCAATCTCCCATGGAATGTCCACTGGATCTAGTAGATCCCGTATCTCGGTGAGGAGCAGGCTGACCACGTCGTCCATGCCCCTAGACGGGACAGACTCGGCGACCTTGCGGACGTAGACCATGGTGATCCACTCCATGTACATGAGGTCTCTGTTCCCAGGGTTCGAGAGCATGTTCGCGGCAGCATGGGCTGTCAGGTTGACACGCAGGACCCGATCAAGCAAGCCCGCGAAGATGGTCGCGGGAGCCTCCTTGGCTCGGATAACGTGTGCGGGTTGTCCTTGAAACGACTCTTGCAGGTGTGGAACCAACCGCTCAGAGATATTGCGAAGTGTGTCCAGGACTGGCTTTGGCACGACCTGCAGTGCTAGGCTGGAGACAATGCGCATCATTCGCTGATAGAGTACGAAGTCACACTCTTCAATCCAAGGCGCAATGGCAGCGTTCGCGAATAGCTTCTGGACCGGCATGGTAAGGGTGCCTTGGAATGAGGTGAACAAGTGGAAGAATGTCTTCTCCTTGCAGTAGCGAATGCATTCTACGACAGACGTGCAGTGCGACCGGTAGAGAGCCGCCAGAGACTTGGCTGCGTCTGGGTCCGTTCCGTCGGGCAGGAAAGGTTCGATCCGTGGAAGAACCAAGGTGTCTGATTGCTTGAAGTTCTCGGCACTCTCCGGGGCGAGGCTCCACGGCTGGGCGGTCTTGGCCATCGTGGACTGGAGCTGCTCAAAGCTGGATACCAGGGGTTGGTTGTAGAAACTGTGACTGAACTCGTGAGATCGGCCTGCGGGTTGCTCAGTTTGCTGCACGATATCTGGGGTCGGAAAGACAGCTCGATCGGCCCGCATAGACGTGTTTTGGTAAGGCATGTTTCTATTCGTAGTGAGCTTTGAGTTGGGCTGCAGGGGGCAATGATGAGCAGGTTGTGATACATACTGGGTGTTTTGGGAGAAATTCGTATTCTCCGTAAGAGGCATCTGAGGGTGGGTGGATGATTCGCGGACGTCTGGTTGGTCCTCCTTCAATGTGAAATTGACGTAGTGGTACTTGGATTCACCTCTAACCCCGAGGCGACGCGTCTTCAGCCCAGGAAAGAGAACGCGAACTAATTTTCCGAAGCTCGCCGGATTCAGGACAGTTATCCGCTCAGTTGCGCAGCGAGATGCGTAATTGGCATAGACTCTCCCTCGCGGAACTGATCCTTTGCCCCTGGAGCAAACTTGGTTGATCCTGCAGTTGACGGTGTTAGATTAAAAGGGTGGTAGGTGGAGGGACCAACGGGGTGAGCATACCAAAGCATGGCAAAGACTTGGCGAGTCCTTTCAGAGTTGGGTCCTCGTTCATTTCCATGCAGTTCCTCGGCGACCTCCTGAAGGTTGCGGTGCTCATTCGAGACGAAGAGCTGTCGCATTTCGAGTTCATTATTCGCACTTGATCTCGACCCAGGTTTTGACGCTCCGGGCATCGATGCGAACGAATCGCCCTCGTCATTCCCCTCTCGGTCCAACATCTGGCTATCCTCGACAAAGCTACCATTGCCACCAAAGGACTCGGCAGACACCGACTGTCGACTTAGGTTTGGATTCTGGTGAAACGGAGCGCTTTGGAGAGAGGCATTCACTGGCGCTTCCATGGAATACTCGCGACTACCATGCAAATGCGATGCGGCGTGTAGGATGAGAGCTTCGGCTGACATCTGATGGGTAGCCGGGGCGATTTCTCGTGGCTGATCCTGTTCGTTAGGGAGCCATTGTGCCGAATAGACATCCGAAGTGTCGGGGAATGTCTGGTCAACATTCTGCTGCGTTGTGGCGCTGTGTATCGATGCTGTCGAGCCCCTGGACCTTGGCCGTTTTCTGGACTTGGCCATGACCTGCGGATCTGCGGAATGATTAGCTACTTGAAAAAAAAGGCTTCTGAAAACAGAGAGCATCAAGCCCTTTCGAATGCATGCTAAAGGGGCCCAGGGAAGCCCGAGTTGGGGCGCGACACCATGGTTTGCACTGACCTGTCGAGTCCATGAATTGGGGCGGAGAAACAAACAATAGGGTCAATGTTTTTCGGCGTTGAAAATTGGCATCAACAAAGCGGAGCTACCGATTGGCAACGTCGGGCGCAACGCTGCGAAATCAGGGCAAGGAGCAGGATAGAGACTGATAAACGAGTATGAGATACAAAAGATGCGCCGGTAAGTTGTGCAGCGGATGCGCAAGGGGTGGGAGCCGGTTGCTGTCGTCGTTGTTGGGTGGTTGGTATCCTGGACCCGTCGCTGGAAGAAAACAAACATTCAAGGGAAGAGGCATCTCCACGGTAGCCGCCCACCTTTGATGCCGTAAGCAGAGCGCACGGGCCATTCCAACCTCGAGTCATCCAAATGTCTCGGCCCCACCATGAATGTCCCGTCTTTATTATGTCGGCACAGCACTGGAATCTGGCTTCAAAATTGCATCCAGTGTCGTTTACCAATAGTACATCCACAGGGAGGCGAGATGGGTGCTTGCATCCTTCAATCACTCATTTGAGCTTGTTGAAGCCAGGCGTAGGTGGTGAGGCTGCGACCGGCTTCCCATTCGCCACGAGAAATAAGTTTAGCAGACAGACTTAATGTTGACATCAGAATCGTTCTGTCAGTCCCCGCCGTTGGCATGACGAGATAATGATAGTCTCAATCTCCCTCGGGCATTCATTGCTTAGTCACGTATAAGTCCCTCGACTTATATGACGCCGTAAGCTTGCTGAAAAGGGAGGCACAGTGTAGGGAGGCCCCATCTCTGCCAATGTGATCGTTGGGCTGCCGTACGGGGATATCTCTCCTCGGTAGGCCGACATGAACCATGACTGGAACCTTGACCCTGGCTTGAAGCGTATCACCCCCGACAGCCTCAATCCTGTGGCGCGCGTATTCAGAAGATCACCGCGGACGCCATAGTACGGGCTGGAGCCCATTACGACGCCAACGAGATTCTCCGAGTGAGTGGGTATGTAACCTGCAGTGGCTGGTTTTCTCCGTCCGTCTTTATATCCTCAGGCTCTTCGTGGTCAGGGATAGTGCGCCTGGACGCCCAGGCACGCTTCGATATAACAAACCCACCCTTATCAGGGATGGGCTCCAGACAACCGCGGAAGCCTGGAGACAATGTCAATAGACGAACGAGGAAAGGGGCGTTACCACCAAGTTAACCCCCTAAACAATGGGGTAGAAGGGGAACTGGTAGGCTGAGCGGCCAATTTGTTCTTTGATCGTGAGGCTGGATTCCTCCGGGCAGTGCTCTGGTCAACATGCCCAGTCTTGTCAGAGAACTACTGCGAATCACACATGTTATCACATACGTCACAAGCATAAGGAAAGAAATTGGAGAAGACGACGTTTAACGTTTAACCGGGGTATTCTATAGAGTGGTTGACATGCAGTGCCAACACTCGCAATCAACTACCTCAACCCCCCAACCTTCTTCCGACCCGTCAAGCCGTCCTCGCCGCCAAGGCCTACCACCCAAGCCAAACCCCACCTCCCCTTCAACCCTTCCTCGCCTCCTTCCAGGCCCTCATAGCCTCCTCGCTCTCAAACATGAGCCCCGTGTCCAAGTCGCACACGCGCGTGTCCGCCTCGGCCGCCCACCGCCGGCGCGTCTCCGCCGCGGCGGCGTACTCGGCGGCGCTCAGCGCGCGCCAGGGGGCCGTGAAGGAGCCGAACGAGGGGTCGAGCAGGATCGCCGGGTCGACGGCGCCCGAGCGCGCCATGGACGACTCGCCCCACGTGTCGACGTACGCGCCCGAGCGCTCGAAGACGCCGCGGGGGATCGTCGGCGGGAGGTCGGCGAGCGGGTTGGGCCGGCGGCGGGGGCGGGGGCGAGCTGGGTCGTCGTCGTTATCGTCGTCGTCGTTATCGTCGTCGTCGTTATCGTCGTCGTCTGAGTCGTCGTCGTCTGAGTCCAAGTCCATCTCATCGTCAGAGTCGAAGCCGAATTCGTCGGGGTCGAGGTCTGGGTCAGGATCCATGTCGTCGTCGGGTTGGGCGTCGTTGTCCTCGAGATCGGAGTGGTCGGAGTTGGGGCTCGTGGGACTGCGGCTCGGAGGGCTGCGTCTCGGACTGGGGTCGGAGCTGGAGCTAGAGCTGGGGCTGGAGCTGGAGCTGGGGCTTTTTGTGGCGGCGCTGGTTCGGTTCCGGGGGCTGCGTCTTGGTCCGGGGGGCGTGGATCCTGTGGATGACGTGACCGTTGCCGGCGAGGACGCCGGTGCAATGGATATTTGGTCTTGGGCCTTTTTGTGCTGGGTTAGAGGCTTCATACGGGGGTTTGGGATTCTAGAGGTGGTTGCTCACCTCCTCAGTTGCTGGACCCGCGCGGGTATCTCGATCGCTCGCTCGCTCGTTCTTCTTCTTCTCGTCGCTGCTGGACATTCGTTCATTTCCAGCCCCATCGTGGGCCGGCTTCCCTTTGCCAGTCGCCTAGGGTTCATCAGTTGGTGGGGGTGTTCTCTCCTTCTCCCTCACAGGGCACTCACCAGCATCCGAGATCTGGTCAGTCTCTTGTCCCGCCTGGGTCGAGGGATCTTCGAGCTTGTCATCGTGGTGCTGGGCCGGCATCCGGTTGGTGTCTCTTAATTCAGGGCCCTTGTTGTTATTGCTCGGATCTTGCCTTGCGGTGACTTCTGTGCCGTCAGTCGGCTTGGTATTTCCAAGTCCGTCAGCTTTGCGCGACGCTCATAAAAACTACCAGATAATGACGGGTTCTAGTTGAAGTAATGTATACGGGAGAATGTACGATACTTTGGCTGTCTTCGTAAATCGATATATCTGGCGAGAGGTAGAAAGTCCTCGTCAGTTTGAGATAAGTTGGGGAAGGTTGGAGGGCAGTTTGAGGGAGGTGCCTGAAAAATTCGAAGGACTAGTTGAGAGACGTACTTGATCTAGTATTGGGAGTGGTAGAAGGGTGAATACGATCGAGGGCTAGGGAGCAGGAGACGTTCTAATGCTTGTGCTGATGTTCTGCTGCGAGGCCACGAGAACTGGGGTAAACAAATGGAAACACCTAAGTCAGGGAGGATTTTCAATAGGTACCTATTTTCAAAACGAGTACCTTAGGTTGTCTGGCACCTGTGATATTCTGGATTTCAGTCCAGGTTTCTGGGATAATTTTGGAGTTATCTGTTGTCATGGCTAGGGGAGGGATGGCTCAGGGGTCACGAAAAACTGAATTGAATATCACTCTGATATCACTCAGAACCTCACCAGGCAGGCACTATGGAATATTATGTAGCAAGCTCCAAACCGAGGGTTGCCTATCGCTGCCCTTGAAAATATTCATCAGTAGAGGGGGAATAACTCTCCTTTGCACCTGCCCACCCCAATACTCAGAAACCGGGAAGGTCTATCGAACCTCGCCTCATGGCCATGGCAATCCGCAAACAGAAGGCAGACCTGTATTCACAACGCATCATGTTATGGACAGCATGGAACAGCCAACTTTGTCGCTCTCAACTACCGTGATTCCCATTTGAGAGTTGGGCGGACAACTAAACACTGAGCGAGCAGGGCCCGAATAGGAGGCAGTTGAAAACTTCATACAGCAAAACAACTAACCGAGGTATCATGCCGAATCCGTTGCCAAACCCAGATGTTTACGAACCCCCCCCGATCCTCAGGACGCCATTGTGATGCTCCCATGTTACTAAAGTGTCCCTAGCGTGACTGACGCAGCGCCAATAAACTTGTATACAAAGCCGGACCATAACCCAGACTGGTCCCGTCATCACTCATCGGTAATCTCCATACGACCTTCACCCTTTTCGTCGAGGCCATAGCCATGTCCGCCCGGGACTCGCCTGCTGATGCCCTTGCCTTTACCAGCACACCTCCGAGTATTGCTCGCAAACTTCGATCTGGCCTGGATCTTCCGCTGGGCCAATTCCCTTTCGAAGGTGGCCATGCCTTCGTCATACTCGGGCGGCGAGGTATCACGACCAGCCGTCTCCTCCAGCGCCTTGTTAAGCAGTTCCGTTGCAATGGGATCCTGGGGGTGTATGGCGAGCGCCTCATGGAGCAGTCGGACCGCCTCTTCGGGTTTGCCCAGGTCAAGATAGATCAGACCCTTGGCGGTGAAGATGGCCGCATCCTTGCCCCCATCGCGTAGGACCCTGTCGAACTCTTCCAGGGCTTGCTTGAACAGCCTCAGTCTCCGGAACGTATGAGCGAGATTAGTCCTGGCACCAAGCCACGCCTGAGGGTCGCTATCGATCTCGTCTGCGATCTTGAGTGCCTCCGTAAACACAGAGGCTGCCTCCTTCAGCCTGTTCTGATGATACATCACAACACCCATCTCATTGAGCAGGAGCGGATCAGTCTTGCACAGACCGTATGCTGTTTTAAGAAATTCCTCCGCAGCCGTCATGTTGTTCATTGCATGGCTCTGCATCCCGAGGAATACCTGCGGCAAGTGTGTGCCCATGAAGAGCCGCGCCGCCGTCGAGTATGCTGACACGGCTTGATCGTGCTCTCCCTCGGCGGCAAAGGTGTGTGCAAACCCGATCCAAGCCGGCCCAAAATGTGCATCCATCATGCTCGCCTTGCTGAAGTACCTCCGGGCCTCCGCAATTTTGCCTGTGGCGAAGTAGTAGATGCCCACAGCAAGCCATGTACACGGCTCTTCGGGGTGGTTGTCGGCGAGATCATGGGCAACGAGGAATAGACTATTCGTCATCTTGAGCTCGTGGAGGCAAGCAAGATGTAGGGGGTAGATACTAAAGTTGTATTTGTCGTTGTCAAGGATGGATGAGGTGATGGAGAGAGCATCCTTGAATCGGCACTGGGTATAGAGAAGATCTGCACGTGCAAGGAGCAGGTCTGGATTGTCCGCCAGACCGTAATGAGACGAAAGGGATTCCATGGCCGTGTTGAAAGCCCTGGGATTCCGGTATTTGGACAGTCGTGTCTGGTAGAGCATATGAACATACTCGGCAGGTTCTTCTTCGGCCATTTCCGGGTCGTCGCCGGGTGCCTTGATCGATTCGAAGTTCAAGGACTCGAGGAATTCATCCTCCTCGTCCGGCGACATCAGAGAGTTCTTCATAAGCTGATTGAACGCCTCGAAACATTGAACATCAACACGGACAGCATCTTTGTAACATTCCTTGGCACGATCAAAGGCATTCTGTTTTGCATAACAGATGCCTCGCAGGTAGCACATGGAGGCCTCATAGCGCCTGTTGGCCGTTTCTTCATCAGCGGCCGAGTCCTCCCGTGTTCGTTCTTTGGATGCGGTCTTGCCTGCCGCAAGCCGGTTGTTGGGTCTCGTATGTGTCTTTCGCTTCGAGCCACTGGAGATGAGATGGGGAGGGGTGCGCTCGCCTAGGATACCGAGTGCCTCCTCGAACCGGGACTGTTTTATCAAGCAGTGGGCTGCAAGATATTGACATGATGGATTGCGCGTGATAAGATCCTGCTTGGAGAGCAGAACCTGGGCTCTAGTGTAGTTTCCGTGAGCGAAATGGACCTGAGCTAGCCAAAAAGCGTCGTTGTCGTCGCCTGGAGAACGATCGATTAGCAAAATAGGGACCAGGAAAACCAGAGGTATGGATCACCTGTCAGGGCTAATAACTTGTCCCCGATGAAGATAGCCGACTCGTATTGCGCCTTGTTCAGGGCATCCTGGCGCCAGTCCCGGAGGAACTTCTCCATGTTAGGTTGAGTACTAGTAGCCATGGGAGCCAAACTATCTCATCGCATTGTCCCGGTTCGTTTATCACCAATTAGTCAATGAGCTTGGAGCTCAATTGGGCAAGACCGAATGGGATGATGTCAGTAGGTCAATAGCAGTGTCGAGACGATGGGACTGTTGGCGAACAGAAGGGCTGCTTTTGCTCAGGATTACAAGTGCAACTATTTTATTCGTATGCGGAATGCATTTACGAAATCGAGAGCTCCGGTAGTTGCTCGTTGCTAGGTCAGGTTCTGCGCTTGCCGCAAAGACGCGATGGCAGTCGCGTTGATGTTTGGTTTGCGCCACATGGCGGGGTGACGCATCAGCCACAAGAAACCTGGTTAGGCTCTCATTGTCTTTGCTGCAGTCATTCCTCTGACAATGGACTTGGACAAATACCTACCTACATATAGGGATTGTGGCCGGTTACGGGCTAATTCCACCCAAGGTCTGCCGGCCGGAGTGCAGACGCCCCGGAATCGGTAGCATTGAGAACCGGCGTCCGGCCTTGCCTCGTGATCCGCCTTGCCTGAAAACGCCATTGCTATTTTTGGCCACCAGTAACGTGGGGAAGTATAGAAGTGCATGCCCAAAACAATTACCTAGCTAGGTGACCAGCCCGAAGGGCGACCTAGGAGTTGGTGGCAGGAGTTGATACGTCATGCTCCGCAGCTGGCACAGTGATCCATCCGAGACTGTGTCTAGCTAGGAGTGAGTCGTCTATATCTTTCTCGAGACGACAGATGACAATGAGCTTCTGACGGAACTCGGCATTGTAATAGTGACTAGATTGGTCCCCTGAATGTGAGGCTGGACCTCGACAAGCCACTATCCGGCACCGCCTGTACCCACGAAGCCATCAGGCGCTACGCTATTGATAGTGGCGCAGTGATAAATGGATCGGGGCTGAACCAAAACACAATGCGGCATCTCCCATTCGACCCTCTTAACTGTAGCTGAGCCCAATTGCGCGACTGTGCTTTTTAACTTTACTTCTCCAACACGACACTCTTTTTCTCTCAATCAAGTCTGAATACCTCCCGAATTTAAGTTTCTCGTAACCTGCGGCCCGGCCCGAACGCGTTGTCTCGACTTTTGACTGTGGGCTACGTCACTAGCAAGAACCGTCCGAACTCTGCAGTGCGGCTCTCTAACCTTGTATCGCGGCCTCAGCGACAATGTTTGAGGACTTAGAGTGGAATCCTGACCTGGTTCCACCACTGAAGCTGGGCCTTCACCTCGCCCAGATCCTCTTTGCCTTCATCATCTTCTGCCTCGAGATCTCCGTCTTCACAGACAAAGATTCTGCCGTCGTCGGCAAAAATGGCTGGACTTTTGGTGTGGTACGTAGAGATACCACGCCCTTCTCCGCTGTTCCAACAGAAAACATGAAAATGCTGACCCGGTCTTCTCGCCAGTGTTTCTTGTCCATCCCAGCATGGCTTTACCTCTCCATGGCCCCGCGCTTCCCCAGGACGCGCAAGCTAGCCAACCCCCATGTTATGGCCTGCATCGATGGTCTCTACACCATTTTGTGGCTGTCCGCTTTTTCAACCCAGGCATCATATAATACCGCCAACTTGTGCGGAAACGCTTGCGGGCAGAGCAAGGCCATCGTGGGTTTGGGATTCTTCGTTTTGTAAGTTTCAATGACATGTCAGCCCTCAGCCCCCAAATGAAATGGGGGCTTGGCCGGGAACCGGGCTAACCGTCTGCAACAGCCTGTTCTTCGCGGTCACAACATTCATTAGCATATACACGGTCAAATACTTCAAATGGAACGGCACACTGCCGGGCTACGAAAACATCAAGCCCAGAGCCCATAACATCGACCCGGACAAGGCAGCTTTCTCCATGGCACCACATGACGAGGAGGCCTACGCTCCTGTCGGCATGAACGACCAGGACAATGATCATCGTGGCTCCTTGCACCCGGATGAGCACGACTACGACTCTACAGTCGCTGGCGGAAGCCATGTGGGGGCTTACAGTGACCATGGGAGCTACGGACGCAGGGACGGCCGCGGAGCTCAGGAGAATCCATTCGGGCACGACAACCCTTTCGAGAGTGACACCGAGTACCATTCCCACCAACAAGGTGGTGCACATGTCTACGCTCCACCTTCAGTTCACGATGACTATGACGATGATCGGCCAGCCCACTTCCCGGCCGCCGACTACGACCGCGTTACCCGATAGAAGCTCATGAACAGGCTTAGGCTATAGAAGACTGGACTTAGAAGACGGCAGAAACAAGCATTTACGTGTTGGATGTAACGGTTTGAGAGACCAGAACCAGTGTTTGAATAAACGGGCGCTACACCTGGGGTCCTGGTGTTGTAGGCGTCATGACGGGTAATCAGAAAGATACCATGTATATATATCAATCATGAATGGCATTTCAATTGGCTTCTCCCCTATTCGTGTGTTCTGTTGTGGCTCTTATAAAGATTTTGAGCAGCCGCCTTTGGCCAACGACGAACGCCACAGCCGCTTGAGACATTTGACTCGGACGCTTCTAAAGTCTCCGGCCTAGCGCCGGCTGGCGGCGAATTCACAGGATTGCAGGTGCCTGCGTCTCCTGTCATGAATGCAGCCGAACTTTTGGCAGTCATCGAGCTTCCAATGCCAGACTCTTTTCCCCACTTCCCGCCTCCAGCGGGAAGGATCTAACCCGCGGGCCAAATCAAGGCCGCCGTTCACGCCTTTCCCGAGCCAGCCCTCCACCTCCTCAGGCGGCGCGAGATATCCGCCTCGGTCTGCTGCATGGGGTTAAGCTTCCGGTCCCTCGCCATGGCGGCCGCGTCGTCGCCGTGCCGCGCCACCAGCCGCTCCAGCCACTCGCCCTCGCCCCTGCTCGTGTGCCGCAGCCTCTTCTCGAGGGGCCTTCCGGCCTGCCTCTCCAGCTCCATGACCACCGACGGCCGGCTCTCGTCCTCGTCCTCCTCGTCCTCGTCGATCCCGCCCCACTCCTCCGCATCTTCAGCCTCCTCTTCTCCGGCCTCGCTGTCGCTGTCGAACTGCACCAGCGGGTCCCGGAGTGGGTTCTCGCGCCGGCCGTCCAGCACACGCACGATGCGGCCCGAGGCGTCGCGTTCCACCCGCGCCTCGGTCACGATCTGCTGCGCCATCGGCTTGACCGCGAAGGTGACGGCGAAGGGGTCGCGGCGGGGGCCCTTCTTGTTGGCGGGGCCCACCGCTGACGCCCCGTCCTTGGCTCCGGCATTGCCGTCCCCGGTCCCTAGGAAGTCCGGCTCGACGCCGCCGGTCGCGCCGCCGAGCTTGGCTACGAGGCCTAGGCGGCGGTAGTTCTGGGAGAGGGTCTGTTTCTTGTTCCTGTGGGGTGGGAGGGGCAGGGGCGTCAGCGATGACCGATGGGGGGATTTCCTTACGGAGGGGAGGCTTGGGGGTTTTTGGATCGTGTGCTTAATTACCAGTTCTTCGCGATGATGCTGTTGCCCATGGGGTTCAGAGGCTTCTTGGTGCTGGTGGGTTGCCGCACCGTCGCCCGCGATGAGCGACGTTTCCGCTTCTGGAGTTCACGACCCATTGTGATATTTCCTCTGGAGTTATGTGCTTCGTGGCACTTCTACTTCGAAGGAGTGAATGTGCCTTCTAATGATAGCGGATACCTTTTCGGGATTCTACAAGCCCCAAAAATTTCGAGTTTGAAGGCATTGATTGCGAAAGATAAACGTTTTTGTTCCTTATCAGCACGTGAGATGCTGGGCAGCCTCACCGTCCCACCAGATTGGCACCCGCGGCACTGACCGGGATTCTGGTCTAGGGTCCGATTAGCTATACTCGTTTAGGCAGGTCAACCTCTACGTATACGCTAGGAATTAGCACGACTTCGTAGGGTGTTTCGTGAGGGCCTCTGCATTTTAGCTTTCTGGGGAGGCGCGAACCCCTGTTGCTATTCTATGTGCGGACTCGTGGAGTGATTCCCTCCGGATTCATAATCGGGAACTCATAACCGGGAAGCCGAAACTGAGACGACAGCCAAGCGGCAAGAATCGGGCTAGCGAAGCCAACGAGGCAAGGTACGGGAAGAAAAGGGGGATACCCCAGCTTATCTGATACCTGGCAGCTACATGAAGATACAGTATGATGTGGACGTGTTTGGGCAAGATTAGATAGAGGATGAGGTTGAGGAGTATATTTTAACGACTAAGTACATTCATGAAAGGCTGATAGATGATAGATAGATGATTGATAACTCCATCAACTGATAACCCAAAATCCGAGCCAAGTCCCGGAACTCCCTTCGTGCTCTTCAAACCCCAATAAACCAATGTGAAATTTACATCGTGTACATGACGCCATGTCCCGTTTCCCGTCATGAGAGCTTGTAGACTGAAAGTAGAGAAGAGGACCTCTCTAATCTAGCAAGAGAAAAAGTGAAGGAAATGCGTAGTGGTCAAGCGGACCTCGTCCCATCATAAGCGTGTCTAAGGAGAGCACACTTGAATCCTTTCCCTCCACCCTCTCCCTCCCCTCCTCCCCTTAGAACATAATCCACTCCACTTCCACGCCTAGCCCGCCGATGTACTTGGTCCAGTTGAACGGCCCACGCCTCATCATCCCCGTCATCTTGGATCCAGCACCGTCCTCCTTTGAGTCGCCTGCCCAGAGACGCTCGAGGATCTCGAGAGCGGCGAGGTTATTCATGTATCCGCTGCGAGCCATGATCTCGCGGCACTTGGAGCGGACAATGCTCTGTTGCAGTTCGTTGACGCACTCGGAGCCCGCTACGAACAGCGGCCACAGCAGGAACTTCTCTGCATTAGATCCACACTCGAGGCTCGTTGCGTAGTAGACTACCTGGCTAACCAGGTTCCGGAAATTGCTGTGGCCACTCGGGACATTCGGGCTAGCCAGTCGCTCCGTGTACAGCAGAGCGGCATACCGGAAAGCCTCGGATAGGGAACCCAGGTCGCGAACCTGACCGGGCGTCGGAGGTCGCGGTGCCTGAGTTGGAGATGGCCCTGTCGTGCTGGTGGGAGAGACTGCCGACGAAGCTGAGTTGCCCGGCGACAGCCCTGCCACCACACGCTGTGAGTCAAACTCCCAGCTCTGCAGGGCTATCCGAGCGTCTTTCCACTCGCGCCAAAAGGTGCTGCGGTGGTCGTCGAAGGGGTTGGGCGAGTGCATGGACACCGCCGAGAACATCTCCTCGTCGTCGAGTGTCGTGCCAAAGCCATTGCCATCGTAGCGGCTCGGGTGCTGCGGGAAGCCGTGAGGGTGGGCGCGGAGGTGAGCCGTATGCTGTTGGGGGTTGGATTTGTAAGTGTGGCCCAGGGGTAAATCGAGCGGTGATTGCGAGCGAGAAGGCGCGCCGCGAGTAAGGGTGCTGCTCAAGAGGTTCTGCACGGGTCGGTGCTGGGAGAGCAAGTTCAGGCGACCCAATTTGAAGATGGTTTTAAAGAGCTCCTGATCACATCCGACCAGGTTCTCGGCGCCTGGCGGGAGCAACGGCGCGTCCGGCACAACGGCGTATGATGACGGGCTAAGCTGGGCCTCCCGATCATTGATGCTTGCCGTGATGGCATCGAAATAGGTGAAGATTGCCTCCATCCAGGCCGAGTCTCGCGAAGGCGGAAAGGGCGATGACCTCCGGAGGCTCAGAATCTTCTTTACACCCGCGAACTGAGTGTGAAACTTTGCAATGCCGGACTCGGCCATCCGATAATGACATAATAGAAGAATGGTGGCAAGCACCGAATCATGCCTAGACTTCTCCCCGTCGTTCAGCTGCTCATTCAGCAGGTGAACTGCAAGGTTGCGGTGCTGGTACTCTTCCGATAGCGACTGGTCCTCGGGTGGCGCATCGGACATCGAGTCTGATATACTAGCGTCCAACCGCTTCTCGCCGATTTCCCGTCCATGCTGCCCGAGGCTCAGCCTCCTCTTCATCCGCAGGTTGCAAGCCGCAAGCGCGCAGATGGCGTGTTGCAAACTCCTGCTGCCGGCGGCGAGATGGAGAATTTGATCTCGGAAAGGGTTGTTACAGCTGTCAATTAGGACCATCGAGGGGCACATGGTATGTTCGTAATAATCCATGAAGAAGGGCATCTTGGCTATGAGATCCGGCGTCACAGACAGGGTCTGCGTCTGAAAGGTCGAGGGCCACTGCGAGGGGCTATGCTTCGCCATGCTTTGTGCGGCCGACTCCTCTTCGGGGATGGAGGGTGCCCAGAAAGGACCGTGGGACTGGTTACTGTATAAATCAAGGTCCGGGGTGCCGGGAACTGTGGTCTGGAGTATTAGCCAGTCTACCCAGCCAGAGAGCTAATTAGGCCGACTACATAAGGAACTGACGTGATGTACATACCCAGAGAATCGCAGTCTTGCATCAACTTGTGGCTGAGTTGGGCATCATAGCTGTCCACGTGTGAATGTAGGCTTGAACTGGGCTCTGAGGGAGTATAGACGAGACTCGGACACGAGGTTGGCGCCCTTGAAGACTCAATCATGATGGCGGCGACTGGACTCTGGGGAATTGGCGATCCGTGCCCTTGGAAACCGTCGTACATGAGTGCCGGGCTGTGCAAATAAGGCATGTCATCCCGAGAAAACGAATGGGCGAGGGGTGACATGTAGTCCACGTCGCTCATGGAGTCAATGGAAGGAGGGAGCATCTCTCCTGTCCCGGGTACGGATAGGTGCACCGGGCGGCTTTGATACCGATGGTGTTCGCTGCTGGCTGGCAAACTGCTGGAAAAGGAGATTGGGTCCCAGGTTGTTTGTGATGATAACGCCGGGGTGTGCTCTGGCGATGAGATATGCGAGAAGTCATAGCCGGGGTAGGGGGAAGGGGGAACCGGAGGCGGATGCTCTGACGGCGTGTCGATATCTTCGCGGCCGACCCGCTCATCTTGCTCGTTCCACTGGACGGGGGGTGCGTTGGAGCCAGCTCGTGGTCTTGTCGGGGATTTCTTGACGGGGTTCACGGGAGGAGCCTTTGCTATCGGGAGCGAAAGGCCGCGGAGTTTCCCCCTGCTCGCCACGCCAACACCCCAGGTCAGCTGGGTTTTATAGCCAGAGCACTCGTTCCCGATCTCGAGGCATTGCGAGCAATACGGCCTCCTCCTGTCGCACTTGATGTTCCTCTTGCTACAGGTGAAGCAGTCATCGGCGGCTCCTCCGGCGGGGGCTCGTCTCCTACGCTTCCTTGCGGAGGCGGCATCCTTGGTGGTGCCCGATGGGCCGTTGAGAGGGGCCGTCATGGATGTTGTGGTGAAGCTGGCAACGCTGATCGGCTATGTACGATGTAAGGCAGAGGTTCGGGATGCGCATAGAGAGGACCAAGAAGCGGAAGAAGGAATCTCAAGACGCGGCCTGGGTTCCAATGGCAACTGTTGACTGGTTTGGGTAAATGGGGATTAATATGGCAAAGTTGACGACCATAGTAGGCAAAGACGAGCAGACCGGGGAGCTGGGAAAGAGGGCAGAGGGTGGCACCGTGGGGAAGGAGGCGGGAGCGTGAGCTGGTAGAGGGCAGTGTTTTTAATAAAACTGGACGACCAAGTGATCCAATCCTAATGGCACATGCGTGTGAAGTACCTAGCGGTACGGGGGAGTAAGGTAGTAGGGGAGGGGGGAGCAGGAAACCGGGGGAACGAACGGAAAGAGGTTGGTGTAGCCTGACAAGTGTGAGGCCAAAGAGATGAGAGAGGGGGCCGGCCGATCCAGTCTCTGAAAGTGACGGTGTGGCGCGGGAATAGACGGCGGCATGAAGGACGTTGGTGGGCAGGGGTTCCTGGTGGCGGAGGGGGGAAGGAAACAACTTGCAAGGGCCCCTTGCTCGAAGGTGCTTTTCGGCTTGCAGCACTCCAACGACATGGTCCGCGATTGGACAAGAGGGGGCGTGCACGGAAAAAAAGGCGACCCATTTCGCAGTAGGTACCTACACCCAGTTAACTCATACCATGCCTAGGTACCTAACTCGCCCAAGAGCCTCGGGCGAGGAGGTAGGCAGCGACATGAGGAGTACGCCCATTTAATCGCAAGCAATGGTGTATTCCTTTCTAATAAATACCTAGCGCCTAGCCGAATCGTAGCCGTCGATGTCGCCATCCACCTCGGTGTTAACACCAACCCCGTCCCCCCTGCCAGTCCGTTGCTAGTGCTATGTCCAAGCGACCTCGCGCGCGGTGCTGTTGCCCTTATCGTGCCCCGTCTCCGACACGGTCGGGTGTAGTGCAGTTCATTAGATTTGAGGAGGCAGATTGGCCGTCCGAGTTTCAACTGGAATGTTATAAGATCATGACCCCCAAAGCAGGCGCATGTGAACCGGGCCTCATGACTGTGAGAGAGGTTCTCTGTTGGCATATCTGACTGCGACAGCTGGGAACCAGGCGCAGGCTGACGCATTGTATCACAGCGAGTTAATATAGGTTATCTTGGTTCTTGGGGCCCGTCCAACACGTAAGGTAGAGAGAGGATTGGATGACGCGCCACTTGGGAGTGAAGTTCATTATTATGGCCACACTGGCAGTCTGGCACGCGATGACACACAATGACACAATAGCCCTGGCCGTCTTGCCGGACATCGACTGCTCCGTGTCGTTGGGAAAGTGTATTTCTCTTCTACGCATACATGGAAACAAAAATAGCTGAAGGGTGCAAGTTGGACGATCACCACACCTTCCACACCCTGCACGACGCGTCAATACAACAGTCATTACGAAGTAGGCTTGGTGTTGATCTGTTGTGCTCCCCTACCCAAGATCCAGTCTCACCTGAGATGTTCTATGCAGCCTTCTATCAAGATTTCGATCACCTCGAACATCTCTCAGTGGTGTACATCCGTAGAGGCAGAAACAAGCAAGCCATTCTTAGGGCCATTCTTAGGTCCGGTTTTTGCTGCCCCCTTCTTTTCCCCCTTCCCCTCTCGGGCGCACACATGCCTTTTGGCCACACAACTGACATCATGCATGCTCTTGCAGGTCCTCGGCTGGCGCGATTGTGCTTTGAGGGTAGAATCGAGAAACGGAAAGTTCGCGCATCCCTCGACTGTTCACTACTCAAAACTTACCTACCTACCTCGGCTGGTTGTGTTGCATCAATCGTCAGACTGTGCATGTGCACTGACCAACCCTGCAGGGCAGGCATGCTGGGTAGCACCCAGTCACGCCAGTTTGTTCGTCCACAGTTCAAAACCTACCCTAAATCGCGGCAGTTGTCCACAGTAAATGCACCTTGTTTTGCAACGCTCATGGCTTCTTCATCGTCAGCACTGGCGGGGTGACAGGAGTGAAACCTCGTTCCTGAAACCTTGTGTCTCGACCATGGCATCGTCGGTCGCAACTGGGGCCGGGAAACTCGTCAATTCCTGCACTGAGGCCACCACCGACTGGCGAGGCACCAAATGAATGCTTGACCGCCTTCTCCCAAAAAAGAGAGAAAAGGAGACATGTGCTCACCGCCTGCCTGTTTGGTAGGTGCTCAACAAATAACTCTCATACCATTGGCACTCTTCGCAACCAACAACGAACAGGGCGGTGGTCGAGTCAGTTGGCGGCTGAAGGCTGCTGTTGCCTGCATCTAGTCTGCTACGCTAAAAAGGGCTACCGAGATCTAGGATACGGTTTGATGAGCAGTACCTTACGGCTAAGTTGCTAATAACCACCTACCTAACTCCTTGGCAGGCCCCTAATGTTTTCTACGCTATCGTGTGCCAAGGTCACGCCGTTTGATGATTTTTCTGCCGGTTATAAAACCCCTCACTGTCGTGCTTGATAAGTGTGTCGGGATTTGATACTCACTTTGTGCCGTTCACCATGGTCAGACTGTCCCATGACTCTATCCCTCCAAAGGTTTATCAGCAAGAATATATTGCCCTCCCCTACGGTTTCTAAAAACACGACTGCAGACTGTGCGATCCTCAATCCTGGTAGCGAACACCGTCGCGTGCCGTCGCCTTGCATTTCAACTATGTGGAAACCGTTAATTCCGACCAAGAAACGCCTGCGCAGCATGCAGTCGAACCTCTTCCGGCACCACCATCACCAAGCTCCTTCACTCGCATTGATCCCCTGCCAACCCAAGCGTGCGACATTTTTGGCACCACCACCAACTCAGGTTTAGCTGGAGGCTTGCATTCCCCCCGCGCTAGAAGGACCGAAGAAGCTGCGTCGAAAGCCATATTGTGCCATCTCGTTGGCCAAACTCTTTGCACTAACAAGATCACTGCCGTCAGCTCCCGCCCTCCCGCCGCCTCTGATTTGCTGGCCGCAGCCCTCGCGTTCGCATTGGACAGGCACTCTAGCTAAATCAACCCTCGCCGTCAACCTACGGGTTATCTCTGATTACCCTGACTCCCCGCTAATTTCATTATGGTCCAGCTAAGCTGCGCTAGTGCATAGAACCGCACATATCGGATGGGGGAAGTACAGGCTGACAGGGATTTAGCCATACTTCGTAGCGGGGAAATTTTCAGGTTTTGGTGCAGTCATGTCGTGCGCCCAGCGCAACAGAACTCGGAAGTTTTTTCGCAGCATGTACTCCGAGACTACGCTACTTGGGGTTGTCGGTGAGCCGAGTGAGCCTAATCAAGGGATCAAGGGACCATCTCGCTGATCTACGACGCTTCGTTGATCCGAACCCTCCCCCACCAACTCCTGGCTGGGGAAACACGCTTAAGGAGATGGCAAACCGGGGATTTTGATGTTTGCGGCACGAGAAGCGGATCATGTCAGGGGTTCTTCGTACGGAGTAGGGAGTGATGCTGGGCCAATCTGCACGAAACTCTCTTTCTTATACTCATCTCGAAGCCCAGCGGCGTTCTGAGTTCGATTTACGTGGGTCATCAAATCCCTGAGCTTGTTTTTGCTCCTTGGAAGCCGCCTCTTTCTCTGATTCGCTTGCACGACTCGTGGATGGAACGTTACAATCCTTGCGCTTTACCCTCCCAGGACGTCGGGGCCTGGGATCAGAGCCTGGGATGCTCCTCCAGCTCAAAAACTCAATTCATCACAAGCCTATCAATCCCTCGGGATTTGTCAAGTGACCAGTTGCCCAAGTCCCTAAAGACATCCCAACTTCTTTGTATCTCTCTGACCGTGGAGCTCTCTTTCGGGCTCTTGAATTCACAAGGCTTCGGTCGAGCTGGGCAGTTGATGATGATGTACTCCCCTGCTCAGATGTCTGAAGGAGCATCGATCGATCGCAATTCCATGGATGCTGGAAGACTCGTCGGATTCTCCACTAAGTTCGCCTGCATTTCTTACCCCGTAACCCCAGACCCCAGACTCTCAACTCCGCTTGGCTTCCCCGCAATGTCAAACTTAAGCCTGCGATATCCGACTGGCGACTATGTTCCTTGCTGGGGCATTTTCGGATGAGGCTAGACTTAGGCCAGGCCGATTGAGCATGACAAAGGAGTCGAGCTTAGCTCTCCCGCAGCAGCCCCTGTCGTTACAAGACCATATCCTCTTCTTCTTCCTCCCCCTCGTCCTCCTCCTGGCCGGCCCTAGGCTGGTTGGGCTCGTCGAAGAGATGGCTGGAAGAAGTCTTCCGACCTGCTGTGCCTCAAGAGGATCATTGTCATGCTGAGCTGGTCACAGCGTGACTCTGCTCCGAGGCCATGATAGGGCCATGTTCCGCCTCATCCCTGGTCCCTGCCCCCAAGTTTGGTGATATCATCACAATCCTACCCCAACCAACAGCATCTGTCTGCAATGCCAGTTGCTTATATAGCCAGACATCCATCCTGCATATCTTACCTTACCAAAATTGCCAAATGCCGGTCGAGGGCGGGAGCTTAATCTATTCTGCCCACGCAGACGAAAGGCGCAACTCTCCGGCGACACACACAAAAGATGCAGTTTAATACCGCCTTGGGGGGCGGGGGGTTCAAATCCTCCATGCCCTCGTGGCACCAACAATAATCAGCTCTGCATTCTATCGAGGACTTGCCCATGATCCTCCGTCGTCCGGGCCTCTATGACCAAATCACATAAGAAATCCCCCAAATTTCGCAACACACTCCCTGGCCACGGACTCTTTTTTTGCTGCAACGAGCCTATACGCGTTTTTATCACCCTCATTGATACCCTCCTCTCGGGTACCGTACAGCTACAGGGGTTTGGCCACCTTGGGCGAGTCACCTCTGCCCCTACGCTCGCCGGTAATCGAATCATTCGCGAACCTTGTGACATTTAGTTATATTTTTAGCACACTCCCCTACTTCGTAAGCCCACTCACATTTTTTTTCCGAACGTTTGGGTAGCTTGGAGTCGAAGACATGCGGGTGTCCTTCGAGAACTTTGGTGCCCTTCGAGAACTTTGGTGTCCTTCGAGAGCTTTGATCGTTCCAGCTGCTTTCTCTCTCGCATTGACCTCGAAATCGATCAACAACATCTGAGCCCCAGTATAATCAAGTCAAAACCGAGCAAACTCGGACGTCAATGCGGCATCTGTTCTATTGGAGAACCTCGGCAACTCCGTCTGGCTGGCAGGTCGCCGAGCCACATGCTGACTGCCTGCGTCTACGAGACGGTACGTTCTTCAAGTCTACAATCAAGGATTCGAGGTTATCTCAAGCACTCGCTTCGGCATGACCGAGTTGCACCTGTCACACCGTTCGTTGGCAATGCAGACTTGCAGGAGTCAAAAGACCGTGTACGTCTGAAGGTGGTGCACTTGAAAAACCCGGGATCGGCAGGGCACGAACGCAGAGTCCTGGCTACTTTCCTAGCACATGTATCATCTTGTATTCTGTGATGCATCTGATATGTTCTCGTGGAACCCCAACAGTTGGTGCAGACGTGGGATAGCAGTGGTGGTTGTGAGACTGGGCTATCTTTAGACTCTTGCAGGTGTCAATATCAAAACCATTCCCACCAGTCTGGTGCTCGAAATTATATTGGGAGACACCCGCCTCCGCATATATTGGGTCTGGGCGTAGGACATGGCGGCATGCCAGACACTTGGAGCGTGGCTCGCACGACACCTTGCTTCTTCGAATCCCACCAGAACGACCACCCCTCGACCTGGGCGCGTTCGATCTGTCAGAAATCACTGGCCAACGACATGGCATTCGCTGAGGAAAGGGGAAGTCAAATCCTGTATGTTGGTCGCTCAAGTTCCCATTCTGCGGAGTCTGTGGCCTCGCAAGACGAGCCCCGACGGAGTCGACAAGCCGGTATGTCCCAGAACACCGGGTTCTACGAAAAAGCAAATTGAGACTCCCTGTGACGACAGCCCCACTCGACGAGACGAATGTCCCTCGGTGAAGGCCGCCGTGCATATGAAGGCCTTTGGCGCAGGCCTGCGGCTCTATGCACCCATAAATCTGGAATATATCCTCTTGCCTCTTACACGGAGTGAGGATAAAGTTCACAAGCTGAGACTGTATGATACAGTAGCCCACCTATTCCATCGGATGCCCATAAACTATATTGTGACTAAATGGAACGTGCCAACATTAGATGTCTATAGGGACAGCCTGGGATGCCGTTGTACATATCGAGTGTTGTGATACCAGGTCTCCACGACGTCGGAACTTCTGATATCCGTTGCCAATCACGGGAGAGGAACGCACCACAGCCAACAATGGGGTAACCCAAGCTCTAATCATCCCTCCTACCGTATTGTCAGCCAAGGAAGGCATATAATTGATGAGTGGTCGGGGCATCAACTGCCATCGCCGCCTATTTCTGTTTCTTTGCTTCCCTCTTGGCGAAAATGGATTAACCCCCCGCTTACTCCTTCTTCTCCAATTCCTCCAGCACTGCCTTCTCTAGCGACTCAGGCTTAGTTGTGGACGCCCAGCGTTCCTTGACCTTGCCGTCCCTGCCGACGAGGAACTTTTCAAAGTTCCACTTGATGCGCTTGAGGCCCATGAGGCCGGGCTTCTCGTCCTTGAGCCAGCGGAAGACGGGGCTGGCCGAGTCGCCGTTGACGTCGACCTTCTGCAGGATGGGGAAGGTGACGCCGTAGTTGACCTGGCAGAAGCTCTGGATGTCGTCGTCGGTGCCGGGCTCCTGGCCGCCGAACTGGTTGCACGGAAAGCCCAGGATGACAAAGTCGTCGCCGTGCTTGGCCCGCACGTCCTTGTACAGCTTCTCCAGGCCCGCGTACTGCGGCGTGAAGCCGCACTTGGACGCCGTGTTGACCACCAGCACCACCTTGCCCTTGTAGTCGGAGAGGGGGACCTCGGTGCCGCGCTCTGCGGGGGAGGGGTAACGGTTAACGTCTGGGGACTGACTGACTACCTTCGGCGGGAAGTCTTGTCGAGGTGCATTGAGGAAGGAGGGGTTGGGAATGGGGAGGTATGGGGTTTGTGCATACTGTCTAGCGGCTTCAAATCGTAGAAACTCGTCGCGGAAGCCATGGTTGAAAATCGACTCGTTGCGATCGTCTGGAGATAAGCTACTTGGGATCTGGGAGCTGGGACACGCAGTGACCGTTGGGTTTGTTGAACTCGGTCAAGTACTAAGACGGATCTTGAGGTTGATTTCGGCACACGAGAGAGAGGCAGGATGGAAACAACCCGGCTTTTCATATACGATCGGATGACATGAGGCAACGTCGGCATTGACGAGTTCTTCGGTTCTGACAAATCAGTGATACAATTGGCCGTCTCATGTTTCCTGGAAATCGCAACCCGGCCATCGCCTTGGCCGCGCATTCATTAGCACGTGATTCACTATCTTGATGCTAATTGGCACCGCAGTGTGGGCGAAGCCGCGGCGGGGAATAGCGTTGCTACTGACGTGATTCGCCTGGTCAGTGCTGTTCTACAGGTGCGAGAAGAACCCCACCTACCCCGCCAACGAAAGATGTATGGAATCGAAGGAAGTAATTACCGTATGCGGTATAGTGAGGTTCATCTGTCATTCGGGACGACAACCATTCCCTCTGGCTCCTAAGCTACCCTAAAGGATCAATATGGCATGAAACTTGTTATTGTTTGCTTTAATTGTCACCAAGAAGAAGGGGTTGGACATATTTCCTTCCCTAGAGATCTTCGTTCCCATTTCCATATCGCCGCCCGCCAGCAACCATGGACTCGCAGCAGAAGAGGAATATCGTCATAATTGGTAGGTCAAGAACGCCGCCGGCACCCCCCTGCCGGGCAGCTGTCTCCCCTGTCCAGCCCTCCCTTCTACCGCGTCCCCATCCCCTGCCCACCTGCAGTAGCTCAGCATGCCATCCTTGCGCCGCACCCCCGGGCACCCATGCACTGACGCCCCCCGGACTTGCACAGGCGGCGGCATCATAGGCTGCACGACAGCCTACTACCTGACCCGCCACCCGAAATTCGACCCATCCCTCCACCGCATCACCCTCCTGGAGGCGACGGCCATCGCCGCCGGCGCGTCGGGCAAGGCCGGCGGCCTGCTCGCCCTCTGGGCCTTCCCCTCGTGCCTGGTGCCGCTGTCCTACCGCCTCCACGCGGACCTGGCCCGGGAGCACGGCGGCGCCGACCGCTGGGGGTACCGCCGGCTGGGGTGCGGGGGCCTGAGCGCCGTGGTGAGGGAGGGGGACATCAGGAGGCTCGAGGCGGCGAGGCTGAAGGGGGGCGGCGGCGGCGGCCGGGACGCGTTCGCAGACGCGGTGCCAAACGGGGACGGCAGCGCCGGGGCCGGGTTTCCCGGGACGGCGGCGCCGGGCGGCGTTGCTGCCGGGGAGGGCGATGAGGCGGTCCTCCCGATACAGAGCAGCGTCCATGCCGAGGAGGGGGAGAAGGACTGGGAGAAGTTGCCAAAGCAGGACGAGAACGCGGCTAGCTTAATGAGGGACTCGCCCTTGCCGGCGGACCTGGACTGGATAGACGCGGGCTTGGTGCGGCAGTACGAGGAGATGGGCATGCCCGGGTCGACGGAGACGTCCCAGGTTCATCCGTATTACTTCACTATGGCGATGGCGGAACTGGCGAAGGAGAGAGGTGTCGACATCCGGTTAATGGCCAAGGTCACCCAGATCAACCATACAAAGACCGAGGTCCAGAGCGTCGAGTACGAGGATCGGGAATCCCAGAGCAGCCGGATAATCGACGGGGTCACGGATGTCGTCGTCACGGCGGGTCCGTGGACGGGGAAGATGCTGCCGCGGACCCGCATCGAGGGCCTGAGGGCGCATAGCGTCGTGTTCAGCGCCAACGTTAGTCCCTACGCCGTGTTTACCGACATAAGTCTCCCTACAGAGTGGGCGCCAGAGCATCGGGCGAGAAAAGGCCAGAGGAGAAAGCACAGGGGGAACGTCGATCCGGAAATCTACGCTCGGCCGGGGGGTGAAGTCTACGCTTGCGGTGAGTTGGCTGCCTAATCATTCTCCAGAATCGCCGTAGCCCCTTTTCCCGCCCGAAACTGTCCAGTAACGGACACTTTTAAACGGGCCGAGTTATGTATTCTAACCCCTATCTCCTCCCCCCAACAGGCGAACCCGACAGGACCATCCCCCTCCCGGAGACAGCCGACCTCGTGCAGACGGACGAGGCGCAGTGCGACGACCTGGTAGCCTATATCGGCACCGTGTCCCCGCAGCTCGCGGCCGCGCCGGTCAAGACGAAGCAGGCCTGCTACCTCCCGCGGCACGTCCGGACCCGCGAGGAGGACAACCCACTCATTGGCCCCACCACCGTGCCGGGGCTGTGGGTCGCCAGTGGCCACACCTGCTGGGGCGTCCAGAACGGGCCCGGGACGGGCTGCCTCATGGCCGAGATGCTGCTCGACGGCCGGACGACGAGCGCCAATATCGAGAAGCTGGATCCGCGCAAGTTTAGGGTGTGAGGCGGAGTTTCTTGCTTTTTTTTCTCCTTCCCGTTTTTCTTTTCTTTTTCGCAGCGGAGCTTGTGTCAGAAGAGCGGAGGTGTTGGGGGGGTGGGGGGGTCCAGGGGTGCTGCTGGGCCGCGGTGGCCGACAGGTATTTTCGTCCGAATGTATCCCTATCGCGCACAGGTTCTGCGGGGTGTTGTATCCCGCCTCCTCGTGCATTGAAGAGGTGTGACACGATCATGTCCCCATGGGGTCGGCACTTCACTTCGTGCGGGGGCGGGGAGTTAGTGGCGGGAGGGACAATGCATGCCTCCTCGCCCTGACAGGCTGGGCCGGGCATCTTGGTTCCCGACGGGAGATGCTGGTGGGTCTTGACCACGGGATGATCGGGATTCCTATGCAGTATGGTAGCCAAGCGTGGGATTCTCGGGGTTGCCATGACCAATCTGTACGTGTACATAGGTGATGGCGAGAACATGCATCTCCTCCCCGCTTATACGAGGACGGGCGCAATGTGCCACCAGCATTTCTTAACATTCGGTGGTATCTTCATATTTCCTCGTGAATTCTCTATGTGCTGTCTTAAATTATTGGCATACCGCCTAGCCTGCCTGCCCATCATCCCCCTCCTCTATGATAGATATGACATGATTAGATAAGGTCTGAACTTCCTGGAGGATTGTCGCAGGGAATGAACGCGACAACAAGCTCCCCACGGTGTCGACTCAGCTGCCCGATCCCCCTTTTATCATGGATGCGAATGCCCAAGTCGTTCTTCAGGCTACACCCGGGATCAGAGTCTCTCGGCTGCTTTAGAATGGCGATTGTTTCTTTCTTTTTTTTTTTTTGTGCATCAATCGCCTTGTTGGCATGGGGCTCTGACCAATGACCAACCCCCCGTTTCCCAAGTCGCTAATGGCGTTGTGTCACCTACAACGATTTCTCGACCTCCATTGCCTCCCTTATTCCCTCCTCGATGGACGAAACTCGGGCCTTGTCGAGCCTCTTCAGCGGCCGTCGAGGGAAGGCGCCGTAGCCGTAATAGCTCTGGATGGCCTGCTTGGTGCCGGCAATAGCAGCCTTGGTGAGGAACCAGTCTCCCCTGGACAGGATCTTCTGCAGTGCGATGGCTTCTTCTGTCTTGCCTTGCGCGTACAGGTTCCAGACCTTGACGCAGAGCTTGGGCATGACGTTAGCGCCGCCTGCGATGATGCCGCTTCCGCCGCTGGCGAGGGTCTGGACGGTGAAGTCGCACATGCCGCCGAAGGCCATGTATCCCGACCCTTCGGACGAGGGGGTCTTGGCATTGGTGGCAAGAGCCACCCGGGTCAGCTTCCCCGTGTTACCACAGGTGAATTTGGTGCCGACGATGTTGGGGTGCTCGGCGAGCTTGATCAGGAGGTCAGAGTCCATGTCGATACCGGCAACGGCGCCAGGGTAGTTGTACAGGACCAGGGGGAGCGGGCTCCCGTCGGCAACGGCAACGAAGTAATTGTAGATGGCCTCCTCGTCCATCAGCGTTCGGAAGTAGGAGGGAGGGAGCAACAGCACGTAGTCGCCGCCAGCCTGTTGCGAGAGCTTGCACAACTCTATTGTGCCCTTAACGCTGCCCTCGGTGGCACCGACAATGATCGGCGTCTGAGTGAATCCGGCGGCGTCCAGGGCTTCTCGAGTAGCCTGGGTGACTGCCGCCTTCTCCTCGCGGGTGCAGTGGGCTGCCTCCCCATTGGAGCCCATTGTGACGAGGCCGGCGAGGCCGTCTCGTACCAGCCGCTCAGCATGCTTTTTGATGGTGGGGATGTCGAGTTCCTCTGTCTCAGGGTCGAAGAAGGTCATGGTTGGCGCGTAGATGCCGCAAGGAAGCGGCCTACGAGACGTCGTGTGGGCGCTGGTCGCGCTTGTGCCGTTGGAGACAGTCATGATGGGCCGGCGGGACGAAGGAAGATAGCTACTAAGCTTGGAAGAGGCAAGGAGATGAGAAAATTGGCGACGGGGAGACGGCGTCGGTAAGGAAAGTAGGACAGAAGGCCAACGATGGAAAAGGGAAGCAGCTGCGCATGGGGCAGAGGCAGAAGCGGAGAGCTTATTATTTATAAAAGAAACAGAGGCCCTTGACGCGAGGACGGCAACACATTTCATGACCTAATAGTTTGGAGTGTGGGGGGAGGGGGGATCGGTCAAGGATACAGGTCTCTAGTCCAACGGACTCTCGCGAAGACATTGGTCCGAGGCACAGAGCTGGGTGGGTTTCTTCGTTGGTGAGGCAGGGGATGAGACTCGCACTCCATACGCTCCAAAATCCAGGCTAAGGACCCGGTCTGGGGAAGGATGGGAAGGTTCCAAGTGGCAGCCCCGAATGGAGGGTAGGTAAAGTGCCTCGGCGGTAGGGCGGTAAGCAGCCTTGACCATTGGCAGCGCCTCAAAGCTATATCGGGGTAATATATAGCTTAACAGGTCGGAGAAATCACGCACGTACTCGCTAGATCGACAAAAGAGGACGTCAAAGTCGGTTCAAGCAGGACTTGACTCGGTGTCTGGCCCGGTCGGCTGGGACACCAGAAGGCGTGGCCATAGCCAGATCTGCGTGGGATGTCGGGAGCTGAACCCAGGGCTATCCTAGGAATTTGCTAGGGCAGGGGTCTCGGATTAGGAGCCCAGGCATAACGCCTGGATTGGCGCATTTCCCTCGACGCGGCGCCGGTACAGTGGAGGCAAACGACTAAGTACAGACCGATGATCTGCACCAGTTTGAATCGGGACCAGGGCGACTGTGCGGTTTGGTCCTACCTGGCCCCATTGGAGACTCCGGAAAGAAGTGCGGTCTTGTCAACGCCCGTCCATTGCCGTGTGGCAGAGCCATTCAAGAACTTGGAATTAGAAAAGCCCCAGTCGTCCTCGTTAGTACACCCACACATCCTTGCAGATGCGGTGTCTTGGATAGGACCGGCAGAATTGCGGGGATGTTCGATGAAGGCGGTGGGCCATACAGGGGGTTGTCAGGGACGGGATGGAGAGAGACAGAGGGAGAGACAGGCGGATGGACAGGCGGATGGCCTCGGGTTGAGATGCCAGCCTTGGGAATTGCACGTTGGGCGTCTTCCAGGGTATCTGGGGATATACCTCTTTGCTTCGTGCATATGGCAAAGTAGACGTAAGTACGTACTTCTCGTCGACGGTGAGGCAATACTCTGCCTGACTCCCGTCGGGTGGAGGTTAGCCTTTCGAGGCTCGTCGTTCTTAGTGGGTCATGATGGGTCTCCGGAAGAAATAGGACGGTGAGTTTTCCCGCCAATAAAACCGCGAGCTAGTCCAAACTGCAAATACACTACGTCGGGACCCACAGGAGTTACAAGGTATGCCGTACAGTCCCGTCCTGTTTGTGAACCTCAGCAGATGTCCCATAGAAGACACCGAGGTCTCTCTTCGTAGCGAGCCTCATCATATCATTGCCTTCCATTTAGCCTAAGTTGTCAATTTTCCGACAGGTTTTCGGGGTGCAAGAAGTTGGACATTCAATGGCTGGTGCTTCCATGCATGATGCACGATGGCAACCCTGGACCATGTCACGAGGCCGATGCGGGGCAGCCACCACTGAACGTGGGGGCGGGGCAATTCCCAATGCAGCTCCTCTTTAGCCCCCTGTATGAAATACAACTTCCATTGGATTATCGAAGCCGATGCAATATCTAGCATGAAAGTACCTACCTGCTTGCCCAGGTGTTCGGGATCTCAAGTGAGCTTGCTCCAATTCCTGTGCTTTCTCCTGTTCAGAGCTGCCAGAAGTTATTCAGGAGGCCAGAAGAGCCTGCAGAGCTAGGCGGTTCCTCGATTCTCGGGTTTCGTTCACGGCATGCATGCTCTGGGGCCTAATGTAGGGTCATGGAGCCGCGATTTTTTTTGATGTGGATTCAAGCTTCCCCAAATCGCTCCAATTGCTATTGCTGCCCCTCCTCCAACCCCAACAACGTATTTCCGGATCTCTTAGTATTTACAGCCTGGCCGGACTATTTCCACGTCCTTGTTAGCTTGGCCCTCATACATGTGAGGATCGATATCCTCGGCCCTGTCTCCTCTTTTTTCCGAAAACATATTGTGTCGTCTAGCCTTTCAGTTCCTGGACTGTCTCCCCCCTCGTCTACCTCTTGCCGCACCTCCTCAAACGTAGATACTTGAGGAATTTCCAATTGATAAACTTCTGCAGCAATGGATCCCCTTAACGTGTTGATGGTACGTCGAGAGGCCCCATGAACTGCGGTATATGTCGGCTAACGTTTCTGCGAAGGTCGGTACGGGCGAGTACACCACCGGCTTTGTCGGAGGTGGTGCCTCTGGATCGGACAAAAAAGTTGGTGTAGTCGGATTGTCAATGTTCGACCTCAGACGACGAGGGAAGGTCGGACAACTGGGCATGGTCGGTGTGAACGGCACCAAGTTCCCCGCAATCCGTAAGTCTCATATCCGCTGCCGTCACACTTCGCCAGCCGTTCTTGCTCCTGACACGGCGTCTTAGGGGAACACCTCCACCAGAACATCTCGCTTGCTTACAACAAGCTGGACACTTCGTTCGATTCCTACCCTGCCGACGATGTGAAGGATCCGGATTCGTACAAGACCGCCATCGACTCCCTCAAAGCGGGCGATGCCATTACCATCTTCACCCCTGACACCACACACTACCCCATCGCACTGTATGCCATCGAACGTGGAATCCATGTCATGATCACCAAGCCTGCCGTCAAGGTCCTCGAGGACCATGTGAAACTGCTCGAGGCGGCTAAGAAAAATAACGTCTATGTTTATATCGAGCATCACAAGCGCTTTGACCCCGCGTATTCAGACGCCCGCTTCAAGGCACAGAAGCTGGGTGATTTCAACTATTTCTACAGCTACATGTCACAGCCAAAATCCCAGCTTGAGACGTTCAAGGCTTGGGCGGGCGTTGATTCCGACATCTCCTACTACCTAAACAGCCACCACATCGACATCTGCGACTCGATGGTGTCGCAGCTGGGATATGTTCCCTTCAAGGTCTCCGCGTCGGCGTCGAAAGGCGTGGCCACCAGCCTGGGCTGCAACGAGGCCACGGAAGACACAATCTCCCTCCTGGTCCAGTGGCGGCACAAGGACGACGCGAGCAAGCGTGCCACGGGCGTCTACACGGCTTCCTGGACGGCGCCGCAGAGGGCCGGCGTCCACTCGAACCAGTACTTCCACTACCTGGCCAAGAACGGCGAGATCCGGATCGACCAGGCGAAGCGCGGCTACGACGTGGCCGACGACTCAGTCGGCCAGCTGGTGTGGTACAACCCCTTCTACATGCGCTACGCGCCCGACGAGGACGGCAACTTCAACGGCCAGACCGGCTACGGCTACATCTCCATGGAGAAGTTCGTCGACGGCTGCCGCGCCGTCAACTCGGGCACCCTCAAGCCCGAGGACCTCGACGCAAAGGGCCTGCCGACGCTGCGCAACACCATCGCCACGACGGCCATCCTGGAGGCCGGCCGGAGGAGCATCGACGAGAACCGTGAGGTCGGGATCGAGCAGGTTGACGGGACGTGGAAGTTGGTGTAAAAGGACAGAAGTCGCGCCGACGCCCTAGGACCCCTTTTTGATTGGTGCTGGTTTAGGGGTATCTATCCTTCGGATTAGACTAAGATGTACTTCTAAATATTTCCGACCGCGCCCCTGATTTTAGTCCACGGGATTAAACCGTCCAAGTTCGAAATCACATTATTGTTCTTGCTGGTCTCCATATCGCCTACTGTCATGCTCACTCTAAGAACCCAAGGTGCATGTTGGCGACAAGAATGGGGCCAGACTTGTCACTCTTCTCTCTGCGACCACCTGGGGAAGTCCTCATCGCCTCTAACCTTGACTCATCGTGTCTGCCTAGCTGGGGAGATCCTCATTCCTCATTGTCAAGTTTACCATGCTGGATGGTGGATCCTTGATGGAAACCAACCTACGCTACTAAGGGCAATCTCCTGAGCGCCCCCCCCCCCCCCAACCCTAGAAAAAATAGAAAAAATACCACAACGGCCTCGTCATGTTGCGCCCTCACAGACTGTCTCTGCCCAGACTAAGCTCCTACGCCAACCGACGCGTCTCGGGGTCCGCCATATCTCCGAGGCGCATCTCCGTGGCGACCGGCGTCATGAACAGGACATTTCTTACGGCATCCGACAAGTGCCGGTAGGCATTCTGGTACTCCACTATCTGGTTGCTTCCTGGTTTCTGTCTCGACTGTCTCTGATCCGCGGTTTCCCCAGCACGAGCTGCTGGCCGAGGCAGTCCGCCGTCGCCACGCCGTCGCGCACCTCGACGCCGCCGCTTGGGCCCGGGAGGGACACGGTGGTGGTGGTGGTCTCCTCGCGGTTGGGTGCGTTGGTGTGCTTGGCGATCTTGTCGGTTTGTGCTGCGACGAGCTTCGCGATTTCATCGACTAGGGCTGCGATGAGCTTCGCGATATCGTCGGCTAGGGCTGCGCTGAGCTTCTGGATATCGTCGGCTAGGGCTGCGATGAGCTTCTTGATTTCGTCGGCTACTGCTGCGATGAGCCTCTGGGCATTGGCGTTTGTTCCCACGAACTTCTTCATATCGGCGGATTGTGCTGCCATGAGCTTTACGCTACGGACGATGTCGTCGTCGTAGATCGACGGATCCCCCTCATCGTCTTCACTTGCTGCGTCCTGAACGAGATAAGTGTCCTGGGAAGTCTTGCGCTTCTTCGAGGCACTCGGAGCTTCTGGCGTCGCTCCGTTGAGCTGGTGTTTGTCGAGCACGGGCTTGTCTGACAGAGAGTTTCTAGCGCCCTCTGAGGCTGTGGTCACATTCTCGGACTTCATGGTGAGGCGATGGTGATCGTTGTGCGGGACGTTGCCGGGCCTGGACGATGATGGGTGGTATCTTGTCCCTGGACAACCACTGATGGAGTTCCTAGTCAGATCCTGACATGCCACTAGGTATTTGTTAGTGTTTGGTTGATGCGAGATGATGTGAGAGACGGGTTGATATTGGGTTTGGTAGTTTGGTGGTTTGGCTTAAAGTGGTCAAATACGCGTCATATCTTGTATCCCTCAACGTGACGAAGACGTGGCTGGTAAACTGAACGGCTGATTTACCTAGGTAGTCTTTGATTGTGAACGGTCTGGCGAATTGTTGTCTGTACTTTGGGCTGGCAGAGTTGGCTGCAGGTGTGGTGTAGCCGCAGTGTAAACGAAGCCAAACCTGTTGGCCTAAGGCTGTGCGGTGTTCATTGTAAAATGGCCTTGCAGGCGGCTGCATTGCAAGGGAGTTCGTAATCTGGAAAAGTTCTTTCGGCGATTTGGTTAGGTCCTGCGATGAGGTCTACGACGAAGTCTGCGCCGTTCTGGGTGAACCATTTGATGACCTTGCTTGGGGCTTTTCCGGCGATAGACTTAGCATGTTACACTCAAATTGGATGCAAGGAATACTTGCAGCTAATTCTTCATGTTGCCAAGGGCTTGGATACCGTGACAGAAGGCTGATTCCAGAGTCTCATTGGTTTTGTTCACTTTAATGTCAGCTGAAGGATAGTATAAGTATACAGTGGTGAATAACATAGTTGTTCGTAGTTCCTGCTATGGCCTTCCACAGGGCGGCCAGGAACTTAGGGTCTCGCTCTGTGAGCATGATCTTCAGTAATCCCCAGTTTGGAAAGGACGAGTCGGGCCAACAGCGGGTGTCTTTGGTAGTCCTCACCTGTCCATATTTTCTTGCCTGGTCTGGTGACGAGGTAGTAAGAGCTTGCTTCCGTTCACGCCACTCCGTTGGACAGTGGTCCTCACGAATGGGGATGTCGTTGCCAGCGTCGAAATCTGGCTCAAGGGTGCCGGCGTACTCTAAGTCGACTTCAGTGATCTGTTTGACGTGTGGATGATCCGTCTGGGCAAAACGCAGCAGTTGAGCCTGGTGGCTCATTTATTTGTCTCGATGGAAATCGGTATGATCAAACACCAAAGGTTCTTGCAGGTTCTGGGCAGAAATGGTGTTGATTGACTTCTGTGCGACTCCGGTAGTCATGATGGAAACAAACGCAACACGTGACACCCATGCTCAGGGGTTCCGTCGCCAACACCAATGCAATGCAATGCCATACCGCTGTACCATACCACTGTACCATATCGCTGCGCCTTTCTAAGATGGCATTTATAGGGCCCGTGGTGACTCGGGAGATTCTCCGTGGTATCCAACATATCGGAGGATGCCCGCTGTTTGGTGCAATACGTCGCCAGCTCAGCCCTCAGCACTCTAGCTCTAATCAAGCAACCACAGACATATGCTCCGCAACTGCTACATAGAGGTACCGCTTCTCAATCCCTATGCCTGCTGGGACTCCTGCTCGGCCTGCGAGGGGCTCTGTCCTGTATTAACCTCTGCGCGGTTTGGTTGTCATAACCAATGACCTGCGTCAGATAGAACATCCTATACAGGTTAGCCCCAAGTTAAATGATAGTGAGGGGTTTACCGAGTCGACCTACTTCTCCTCATTTGCCATCCTTTCTCTCGTATCCTCCCATAGTTGCTGGCACTCCATCCACGCCAGTGCCCGCTTCTTGGGCGAGATCTTCTTGACCGTGAGCCTGAATCGTCCGCTGACGGGGCGGTGATCCGATACCCTGACTTCGTGCCTGATGTAATCGAGCTGCTCGATCCTGCCCCTGCCCCTGTAGAGCAGCCTGTCACACCACGCAGGGCTCCGCTTCTTCTCGCTCGAGTCGTAGTTGTCCGTCCCAACGTCGTATTTGTATGTCGGCGCGAAGGTAATCGGCAGCTCGTCGAAGGCGCGTAATCTGAAGCCGGGGTTTCTGCGGCGGGCCACGAGGAGCTGGTCCCGGTCGAGGAGCTTGGTCAGGTTGCCAGATTTGACGGCGGTGACTACCGTGTCCCGGCTCATGGTGTCTATGCGGTAATTCAGGTCGCCGTTCAGGAAGCAAAGTTCGTGGTCGAGGATCATTGTCCCGTCCCCTCCTCCGACATAACTGTCCGTTCGAATCGACGGGTCACGCTCTGTAGGCAGTATCGAGGAGTCTAAGATGGCGGCAACGTCGTTGTGGCGGTGGGTAGCCTGAGACTGCCCTGCTGCCAGATGGCAGTTGATGAAGCAGAGTGAAGTGTCGTCAATCATGAAGCGCACAATAATGGCGCCCTTATTCCCATGCAGACCACCCATGCCTCGTTTGACCTCAGCGCCGCCGAGGTTGCTGATCCGGTCGCGAAGATCAGCCTTCACGAATATGCAAGTGAAGAGTCCAACAAGAGGGGCTGTATGTAAAAGATGATAGAGGTCGCCCGACATGTAGTCGTCGAGGCTCCTGGCGAGGAAGTCTCTCCAATCGCGATACTGGTGACTCATGCGCTCCTGGTCGGATCCTTCCTTTTTCTTGGGCTTGAGGAACCGTTCTGAACAAGTTAGTCTTGGACTTAAAAGTCCAATCACTGACGAGGATGAAACTTACTCGCAGTCGCCGTTTTGTCCTCCAGGTCTACCAGCTCTTGGAAACCGAACACCAGTATGTCGGGCGAGCCGCTGGTCTGAAGAAGGTTCTGAATAAAGCCTGCATCCGAGTCCGAATATCTCAGGCTGTTTGGCGTGGTGGCGCCGGCATTCCACGTCAATATCAGGGCCTTGATCTTCTCGAACTCGCAATATTGGACGTCCTTGGCCTTCATCTCTGTCTCCAGCCAGTCGTCCTGCAAAAGCCCATCCCACGCCCGCACGACGTTGTCGGCACCAAGAGATATTACTTGATATCGGTCGAGCCTGTAAAAGCTCGACTGATCTGCAATCACTCTTATGACAGGGTTGTCGTGTGCCTGCCAGTCCTTCTTCACTGCCCACGGAGTCTGGCTCATGTCGTAGACACAGATCTTGCCCGTATTATACCCAGCCCACATATACTTGCCCACTGTTGCAAGGGTGTTGATCTTGTAAGTGCTGATGCTCACAACCTCTAGGCATGAGTAGTCTGCGCGAGAATATATGCTGATTTTGCCATCGATGTGCCCGAAAAGGACCTTGTCAGAATCAGATGTCGACCAAGTTCCAGAAGTAACCTCTCCGATGTTCTCCTGACAGAGGGGGCGGATCAAGACCTGGAACTGGGCCCGCCCGTCCGTCGTAGGTAAGAACACCCGGATCTCCTTCCCCGTGGCATGCCACAGCTCGTCGCCTACTACTATGGAAGAGGTGTGCCCTTTTGGCAGACGGAAAGACTGGCTGGGGGGGTTGGCTAGATTTGGGACGCCGTTCGCGTCTGGTCCCCAGACGTGTAGTGTACCACCGTCGTCCAGAGTCCACAACTCATTGAAGTGCCGGTATATCTTGACGACTTCGTGCCGAGCATGGGCGTTTGTCTTGTTGCTCACGATGCTCTGCGTTGCAATGTCGGCCTCCATAATCTCGCCCATATTATTGCCGATCCACACTCTTGAGCCTTCCTCGCTGACATTCGCGCCCGGCTTGAAGGCAACTGCCGTCCCCTTGATTCCTTCACCCATTGCAAGGCTCATGAGGAGCTCTCCATCCAACAAGCTCCAAACCCGCGTCAAATGACCGCCGGTGCAAACCAGCTCCCCGCAAACGTCTAATATTCGACTGTCATATTTTGTGGGGATTTCGTAAACGCCCTGCTTAATGTAAGGTGGCCGACGATTGGTGTTCGTGGAGTCTGGGTATGTATTGGATATTGCGAGTCGAGTGCTGGTCTGGGTCATGGTAGGGCCACCTGTGCTAGAACTCGACAGCGATGCATCCACCCCTGTCCTGCCTGCAGCAGGCGGTGGCGCCTGAACTCCGCTTGGCACTCTGACGGACGTCTGGTCTACAGGACTTGGCCTCCCATGGGCCCTTGAGGGCGGCGGCGGAGGCGGAGGCGTGGGGGTGTTGTTGGTGTTGGTGGGGTTCGAGACAGTCCTTTTCTGCGATATGTTCGTTGCATCCTTGTCCGTAACCGACGTATTTACACCCGGTCTTGGTGGGCGAGGGGGCGGTAGCATCGAAACGGTCCCATTCCGTGTCGCAGCCGGCTGCTCCACTATCGGCTGCGGCCTTGCGGGTAGCGCCGGCCGCAACTCGCCTGTTAACTGAGGTGTGATGGCGCCCTTCGCTGTTCCATTTATCTCCTCCCTCTCCTTCCATTTGCTTGCCACTGAATGATGGACCGGTGGGGGCTCAAATCCAAATTGAAGGGACATTGGTCTTTGCACCGCTTCCGACTGCGGCGGTGGCAGAGGCTGCAACTGTGAGCGACGTCTCGGGAGCATGGGCGGCATCTCCTCCTCCTCGTCCTCCACATGGCTTCTAGGCGGACTGTTGAAGGGAGAGTGCTTTTCCGCTATACGACTCCTAAGGTCCCATGCGTTGTTGCTGTCGGCGATGTAAGATGCCCGAGACGGTATCATCGGCTTCTCGGCGCGGTTGACCGGCGGGGCAACCTGCCTAGCCTCGCGCTCTCTCTTGAGTTCGGCGGAGCGACTACGCGGTGGGGGAGACGGCGGTTGAGACGCAATAAGTCTGGGTGACCTCCGTGACTCAAGTATGGGTGTATGTGGCCGACTGGGGATCTTGAAACCCCTCGCGCCGGTCGCAGGAGAAGAAGGAGCCAAGCTCGCAGGAGAGGAAGGGGGCTTGTGTCCGAATTCAGGATTTAAAAAGCTCGGCCGCTCGCCAACAGCCATATCTACGCCACCTTTGGGTGGTGATTGTGGAGGTTCCACCATCAGAGATGGGGGGCGTAGTGGCCTGGGGCTGATCGGTGGAGGGGGGCCAGGGCGGTTTGGCGAGCGAGAAGCACTGCTGGGTCCCAGGCCTAGAGTCCGCGAACCAGGGATATCCAGCCTGTCCTTGGGCCTGTGTTTCGGAACTGTTGGTAACTCCCTGGAAGGCGCCGGGGCCACATCGCGTGGTCTCTCAGGCTTCGGAGCAGGTGAAATGGGTCGCAACGCAGGTGGCCCTTGCGATTCGGTCGGCTTCGTCATATTCTCAAACTGGGCGCGTAGCGAGGAGACAGGTTTCTGGATGAGCATGTGTTAGTCCCAGAGTTTTCGGTTAGAAGGGACAGCGGGCTGATTCTTACGATGGACGAGCCATCGGGCCTATCACTACCAGCTGAGGGATCCATGGCGGTGGGGGAGGGGGAGGTTCGGGACAAGCTTGAGGAGCGGCGCTTTCTGGGTTATCGTACCCATCACACCAACGGCTGGCAATAGTGTTCATGAGGGCATGGATATCGGTTTTTGCGCAAGCCTTGTGTGTGCCTCTTGCCCTCCGTTGCTGCTGGGGAGATTTCAGGGATAGCGACGATGGGGGCGGCGTTCGGGAATGATCTGCAAGGCTGTGTTCGAAAACAGTGGGCTTGCAGCTAGCCAGATGACAATGTTAAGCGGGCCGCCGTGCAAGTTGCAAGATCAGCTCGACCAGATCGATCAGAAGGATCAGATTAGGGGCATGCGAAGCAGATGAACATAACGAGTGACAGGTAATTAGCGTATAGTGAGGAAGTGTTTATTAAATGTTAGCTGTATCCCATTTGCTGCACTTCACCGGATTGATCCATCCCTGTCTTGTCCGTGTGCTGTTTGACGCCACCCATCACCCGCAATGGCACTAGGTTACAAGCCGCATATGGATCTGGCACGGCAAGACCTAGCCCGCTACCTTACCTACACTATGCTTGGTCCGAGCGACCTGGCCCGCCCGATGTCAAAATGAAGGAATATTATTGATCCGTCACTTATCATGCCCGCAGCCTAGGTGGTAGGTACCCGGGCCCGGATGGAATCGGGATGGTGGAGCCAGCCAGATGGGGGTGGACTGACGTTTGTGAAAAATAATTGACATAAGCTGAAGATAGCTCTGTCTCTCCTTCCATTCCTACCTATCATCACCCCTAATTCGCCATCAGGACATAGGTACCTAGACAACCCGATTGCTTCCCTTCTATTCCTGCCGCCAAGTTGTGACATTCATCGCGCAGAGATGAATACCGTAAGTTCTTTTTTTCTCTCGGAAGCCGCTTCATGCTGGCCCGTCAAAGCTCAAAGCTAACTTCTGTTGGCAGGTCCGATCATTCTGGTAGGATTACCCGAGCCCATAATAGTGATATTGTAGCTGACCGATGCCTACTCAGGCTCGGATGGGGTTCTTTGTGTGTTGGTACGTAGGCCTTGCCTCTTTCCGGTGTTCATCACTTCTGAGCTGACATTCTTCCACAGCGGGCGGTGCGGCCTACGTCTTTGCCAAGAGGAGCATCAACGCAGATCGCCAAGCGCGCGCTGAAGATCAAAGACGGAAGAAGTCCATGATCGACTCTCTCGAATACTCGGACAATGTTCCCAACAGACCGCTGTCATCAGCAACAATGGGCGGCTCAGAAACGCGAGACACAAACGGAGCGCCTGCGCGAACTGATACGGCCGGCTCACCAAGTCAAGAAGCGAGCAGCGATCCAGCACCGACGAGACATGCGCCAACAACAGAGGGAGAAAGAGTGTTCGAGAAGAGCAAGTACGAAAGCGCCACGCCGTATAGGAGTCGGAAAGGAGATCGGTTTTCATGAGTGATCCGGAGCCGGGAACGGCTTCCTACAAACCGGATCATGTGACATTCCACGTTTCTACGGCTTCATGTTTTGTAGGCGGAAGGACAAATCCTTTTTCTAGGTATATTTACCTTCACATTCTCTGCTCTACGTGGCCGGGACCCACGTCGTGATCTTACAATTACCCCATAGATATGTATTCAAAGATGAATGAACAGCCTGGGATCCTGCCGTATCATGAGCGGCTTAACATTGATCAATATGGCGATGCCGATTGCCGAGGTGGAACTGTGGATGAGCATGACATCTGACCTGGGTGGCATTGGTTGCTCAGTGGGACTCCGTCCTGCAGCTGAAGACATAGCTACAATTGTGGCAGGGGGGGTCGTTGGGGTGGCTTCTGGAGCTTGCATACAATTCATGACCATCATCCTAGGTTGTTGGCAAACCCCTCAGTCTAGACAATCCGGGCTCCTTCTTTGCCTTCTCATACAGTAGCAAGGCTGAGGTTGCTCCTTACAGGAGAAACGGAGCAACCCTGATTTCCCCGACCCTCGCATTCTGCAGTACCTTCAAGTGCTCCTGAAGCTGAAATTGAGCCGATTCAGATCCTGGCCATTTTAACAGAACGGATCAGCATGGATCTCGAGATACATCGGCATCGCTGGCTTGGTGTCCCCGTCACCCCTCCTCCCACCCCTTATTATCTACCTAAGGAGGTCACTACGTAGTAGGTACATGTAGATCAGCCTTGCAATGCAGTTGTGTTCATCTCTATAGATAGCGTCGGTATTCACATGCATCCATGCTAATCATGCATACCTATCCGCAGAATCAGGTGGGTCTAACTTATTTTGTACTAGCGTGTCGGAATCTGATTCCACCGCTGCCGATGAATACGGCCCGGAGGCCAAGCTGACGGGACGGCCACCTACCTACTGTAGCACTTACAGGCAGAACCAACCCGACGCGACGGCCTGGCACCCCGGAACAAACTCATCGGCGCGATTTCCAATGTGATACCGGTGCATCATCACCCTCAATCCTCATGGCGTCGGCGGATCTCGCAGTCGCGAAAGCTTCCTTGTCGGCGACGCTCTTTCGCGCAGACCCGACATCATGCTCCCGCGATGACATTGACCACTTCTTCTCCCTGCTGAGCTCAGCCGTCACCCAGTGCTCCCCAGCCAACGTCCAGGTTTGAGAACAATACCATGTCCGTCACCGTTAAGCATGCCGATGGCTAAATTCTTCGTCATATTTCCTCCTCAAACAGAAATGCAAGAAATGGATCCTCGGCAACCTTGTTCAGTCGTCCAGCCGTACTGCAGGTTTCGGCAAATACCTCGCCGCCCTTTCCAGGTCCCTTACATCTGACAAGGCAAAACCCCCGCAGCACCGCGAGCCGTCGGCGAAGCGGAAGCGCCTTCATATCCTCTACATCTTGAACGATGTGTTCTATCATGTGAAGTTTCGAGGCCCTGGCGACGGACTCCCCAAGATACTGGAGCCATTTCTAGCTCCCATGGTTGGGGCTGCGTCGGATTTCTCGAATTGCCCGAAACATATCAAGAAAATACACGACCTTATCGGACTATGGGAGGAGAAGGGCTACTTCGCTGGGGAGGTCATTCCAACACTTCGGGCGGCCGTCGAGCAAGGTCCGTCGACCAACGGCTCAGTTGGGAATGGATCTCGAGAGTTGGGCCCGGATTCTTTGACCACCAAGGTCGTGAAGGAACCTCCATTCATCATGCCGGCAATACATGGAGACCCAACAACACCTTGGTACGACTTGCCTGCGGGAAACTGGCTGACAGCCTTGGAACCTAATTCGACTCGACCAATGAACCCATCTATGATCAAACCACTCCAGCTGGCTGCTGGACCTGCAAATAAGACACTCGTCGAGGCTGTAAAGAACCTCCTGGTCGACGTGGACAAGTTATATGCAACGGATGTCAGCCAGATGAATGAAGCCTCCTTTGACATAGATCAAATGGGTGAGCATATTGAAATAGATGAAGTCAAAGGTGATGTTATCGGCGGAGACACCTATTACGGCTGGTCGAGAGCCTTCTGCGAGAAGATGAAGGCTCGCCGCAAGAAGCGAGATGGCCCAGACTCTGAGAGCCAGCGACATCGCGGACGGTCATCGCAGTCATCAAACCACTCGAGAAGTCGATCACGAAGTCCTGGTCGGAGCAGAAGCTCATCCCGTGTTGCCATGAAGAGGAGGCGCATATCGAAATCGCCTGAAAGGAGAGGCTGCAACCGGAGTCGGAGCCGGGGTTCCAGTAAGGGTTCCTATAAGCGTCGCTCATGGTCCAGGTCGCGAAGCAGCTCGAGCTCGAGATCTCCCACCCGGCCATCTGCCGAACAGCACGCCAGCCGTGGACGATCGCCGTCTCCACGCTACTCGCCCCCCCCCGCCGCGCCGGCACACCAGAACGGAAATGGCACCCGGTTTGCCCCTTTCAACGAGCTGCGCCCACCGCCGTTCAACCAGAACCCATACCCGATACCGCCGCCGATGGGTCCTGTGCCTACAATACCTCCTCCCCACCCCGGCTTCGGTGGCTTCCAACCCCTCGTTCCACCACCCCCTCCTCCTAACTATCAGGGCCAATGGCCGCCGCCGCCGCCCCCTCCGCCACCGATGGGCGGTGTCCCGCAAAACTTCTTTCCTGGCCCCAGTACAGCCCGGTTCGTCGGAGGCTGGGCACCACCACCCCCGCCGCCGCCGCCACCGCCACAGCATCATCCCCAACAGCATCCCCATAATCAGTACCAGTATGGCGGCTCGGGGAATGGCAACTTCCGAGGAGGTGGTCGGGGCGGCTACGGTCGTGGTGGTTGATGCCGTGTTTGGCTTACCACGCATTTGGATGCGTTGAGGTGGAAAAGTTAGCTATGCTGCAGGGAGCTGACTTTGTGCGGGAGACCCAAGGTGGTTTTGACGAAGATAGGTCTTAGACGGCAAGGAAACTTATACCAACTGTTTATAAATCACGAGAGATAGCCCGGCAGCAGCGACGCATATCAATTGCGGTTCTTGTCCTACCTAGATAGAACTTGCAGAGAACCTCATTTGATGCCTATCCCCCACCTCTCAATCCCTTCTCGGATCATGTTGATGTTGAGAATGCGCCGGTTAAGGAAAGGGAAGTTATGAAGAAAGCAAAAAAAAATAAAAACCCGGAAGAATAAAAAAAAGAACTCCATACACAGAGAAGCCTCTCTCCCTCATTTCCACTGTTTGTCTCGAGAACCAAAAGCAGAGCGCTCCTCTATTGAGATGTCAACAAGTCCGTCATACAAGGCCCGGCCATGCAATTTCAAGATCCTAGTGCTTCTCACGAGCGCAGTTGTCGAAAAAAGTCCCCTGATCTCGAACCTCCCATCCGGCAACAGCGCATCCTTAGCAGAGTTGCTGGTCCGACGCAAAGAAGCTAGAGAGACGTGCCGCGTTTTGACTGTGAGCCCGGTTACGGGTCACCTATAAACACGGTGCAACTTCGTACCCACCCCGCCCCCTTCCCTCCTCCCTCCCTCCCCCCTCCCCCTTCCCCCTTCCCCCATTTTGAACTCAAAATGATTAGAGTAGGTCGCCGAGAGAGTCATGAAAGGCGTGTCAGGTAGCGGGTATGTTCTCCAGTCATGATATCCCCGAACACCAACAACAAAATAAAATAAAAAATGATACAAGGGCAGGGAGGATTTGCCTCGTGGGCCCTCAATCGGGTCGCGCCCTTGTTCGTTGCCAGATTTCTCCCATCGAGGGTTTATAGTGAGCCCTTTTGTGGTGATTCCAGGTCGAGCCTGTTGCCCACCATCTCATCCGAATTTGAATTTGAATCCTAGATTTCGAGGAGTCAACAAGGTCCACCGGGATATCACGGATAGTCGCAAGCATGGACGTCGTGAGACAAATCGTTATCAAATGGGGGTTGGAGCGGTTCTTCTTGAGTAACGTCGTGAGAGCAAAGCGGTTAAAGCAGGTTGGGCGTAATCCATATCACGGCCGCCGAGACGACAGAGTTTCTGAACCAACAGCAACCGGACAATAAGGACGAGGGGACGGAGTAGGAAACGAGGAAAGGCGACGCAAAACACCAAAAAGACAAAATCATCGCTGGCTTCTGGAGGAGCCTACCGAATTTTGTCTCTCATGTATGGTGGGTCGACGCTCTCGGCGGTCGCCATCCTGTAACTTCAATGAGTCGAGCCTCTTCTGGTTATCTTCGGTGCCGTCCACTTCGTCAACCCGAGGCATCGTGTTCGGATGGGGCCGGTGAGTAGCGCTAGGCGCAGGGTTGACAGTCCCGTTCGCACCCATTCTCCGGTCAGCTTGCTCTGCAATGGCAGCCCACTTTCTCTGGCGGGCGGCCTCTCTCGATGCGGCGCTGTTCTGCTGTTCGGTGTAGTCATGCGAGCAGTCATCAAATAACTGGGGGTTGATCTCCATGAACAGCTTCATAGCATTGTAGACCATGCCGTGGATCGTTCTGGCACCAAGCAATTAATTTCACGATTTGCACAACGAGAAGTCTTTCCGCCTCAAGCTGCTCACCTGTTCCAATGGCTCTTCGAGTTCTCGTAAAGAGGCGCGAACATGATCGGAAGAATGATCTCGACGTTGTCGCTGACCAGGTTGCAGAAATACTCGTTGTTCCAGAAGTACAACGCTCTCTCGGCCACCTGGAAGTGAGGGCTTGCCACAGACTTGGCAAGCTGGTGGAAGAGGGGCTCCTGGACCTTGGCAAACTCGGCTGGGTCCATGACCTCGAAGATGTCTTCGACTTCGTTGAGGAACATAACCTCTTTGGTGCTGTTGACCTTTGGCCAATATCGGAGGAGGCCAAGAACCACCTGCAAAAGGGGGGTTAGCAATCGGTTACGGAAACGGGATTCTGCAACAAGCATACCTCTTCGGTTAACGACGCATCCTTTTCCAAGAACTGGACGATGCAGTAGGCCAACTGCGGATGATACATGCTGAGACTCTTGACCTTGTGAAGAGGAAGGAGGACTCTAGTGAGGAAGAGTTTGTGCTCCTCCTTGAGAGGCAGAGCGAAGCCATTGATAATGGACCCCAGTATCTCGAGCAGCTCAGCAATGCCGTTGAATCTTTCCGTCTCGTAGGTGAACTGGAAAAAGACATTGTTGATGGAGCGGCGGATGAATGATCGCAGGTTGAGGAATTTCCCGTAGATGCGGTGCAGTGTGGTCTTGAGGAAGTCCCGTTCTCTGGGGTCCTCCGAGTCGAACAGCTCCAGAAGCTGGAGGACGAAACTATGGTCGATGTATGCCTTCGCGATGTTGGTGTTGAAATCCTGGCTCTCGATGAAACGCAGGAAGAACTCGTAGACCACCTGGATGTGTGGCCACGCAACTTCCAAGACCGGCTCGTCCTCCTCCGGATCGAATGCCTCGCCCTGTGGATTCATGGGGGGAGGAATCGGGCGGAACAGGTTTTTGGCAAACATCTCCACCACGCGCGGGTACATGGGCTCGGTTATGACTTGGCGGTTGTTCGCAACATAATCAAGCAGCTCATGAAGAGCAAGACGCTTGATCTCCTTCGACTTCATGTCGGTGCTGGCATCGTTGAAGTCGAATATGACGTTGCACTGGTCGATCTTCTCCATGAACAGGTTTACCCGTCGGTTTGGGGAGACTTCATGGAAACCGGGCAGCTTCTCGAGCTCACGATGCGCCGAGATGTCAAACCGCGATGAGTTCTGTTTCCTCGGGGTTCTGATGCCCTCGGGTACGTCTTTCGGGGTCTGATGGAGCCGATCGAAGATGAGCGACTTCTGACCTGCTTTCGGGGGAGCCAGGTCGTGCGGCATCGTCTCGGCTGCGCCAGGCGGAGGCACTTGCTATTTCACGGATATCCGATTAGTATTGCCCAGAGCTCTTAGTCTGCAGAGAGGATGGGCTCACCGGTGCGCTTGGGCTGATTATGACGGTCGGAGGCAGGGTGCCATGTCGCGCTGGCGTGCTCGCACCGTTGGTGGCTTGCTGGGACGCAGACACGCTGCTGAATCGATCGGGGACGCCAGGGTTCTGGCCTGCGTTCATATTATTGAGCTGGCCCGGTTGGCTTGGCTGGCCCGGGATGCCGGCGTTGCTGTGGTCGCCTCCGAGGAGAGCATTGTTCGGCGGGAGAGGCTTGTTGCGGATATCGTTAAGGGTGGAAGTGGACGAAGACGGAGTTAGGACGGGGGATTGGTTGGATTCCCTGGATGGTCCCATGGAGACCGGGGATTGGGCTCCATCCTTGGAATCTTTATTCTTCTTGGAGGACTTGCTGGAGTCCTTGCCGCGCGAGAGCTGGGCATGCATTGCGGTCAGCACCAATGGACTCTGAGGGCCAATGCCGGTTGGGAAGAGAGGGCAGAGCAGGATGGAGGCGGTACTTACAACTCTCTGGCTGAAACGCTTCATCTTGGATGGCAACAGTTTCTCTTTGGGGCGGGGCGGTTAGAGCGCCCGACTCTGTGGCCACAGCGGGGTAGCAGCCGAGTTTCGACGACGGTGCAATGGATGATGTAGAAGGGACGAATGGTACGAGATGGGATAAAAGTCGGGATGACTTGGGGTGGAAGGTGAGGTCAGAGTTCGCCGAGGGCGAGACGCTGTCAAGGTGAGGGCTCGACGGGTTGGGGGTTCAATGTTGTGTGGGCTGAGCTATTCCGGCGCTGTTCAGAAGAGTCAAGAGCGGACTTGACTCCGCATGTCATGAGTCTGAAAGATGTGGTAGATTGGAGGAGACCGCGAGCTCGAGCGATGGGGGAAATATGTGACCCAGTTTAGAGTCCCCGAATGTCAGAATTCTGGTGTGGCAGCTCCTCTGTGGCTGGGTTCGCGATGGGTGCGAGGTTGGAGGCGGTAGCGGTAGCGGATTTCAAGTTGGTAAAGAATGTGGGACACCAAAGAGTGAGCTCTGCAAGGGGTGATGTCCGGGGAAGGATGGACAAGTCGGTTCCGCCTCAGTAGGTAGCTCGTGCAAACACCCAATTATGTAACCCTCAACAAACAACCACCGAGCAAGATATTTTTTTCGAGCCGTCACGGGCAGTCCTTCTCGGCTTGGAAAAATGGTGTTGCAGTGTTTCCTGTTTCCACAAATTCTTTTGAACAGGTCAGCCCTGAGCCCAAAATTGCTGGAGCCGACGTTGTTTCCTTGCGGGGCCAAGTGAGACGCGGGCCCGGAATCCAGCCTGTGGTTGTTTCTTATGACTGCACAGCGCTCGAGTTACACACCCGACACCCCTAACCCCTTGACACCACTGCCATTTAGTGAAGAAGGAAGCTAGGGAACTACGCGTACCTATAGGTTATGACTTATTAGCCTGTGCGCCGTGCGCGCCCGTCTGCCACGACAGAACAGTGGCAATGAATCCGGTACAGGAAAAGAAAAGGGAAAGATGCAATCCCCTTAGGAATAATAACCCAATTCTTTTTTTGGGTAGGTATATGGCAGTTCGTGAACGCTTCAGGCCCGGTGGAATTGAATTTCGTCCATGACACTCTAACAAGGCGCCCGGTTGGATAAGGTTCGGGTGGCAGTTACAGTTCGAGTGTGGGTGGATGGATGGAGTACCGAGTACAACGAGCAAGCCTGGACGGGCACCTGGGTTACAGGTACCAGGTATCAAGACAGCAGATCGAAGTTAAATGGAACCTAACCAATCGGGACCTCAGGCTCAAGAGGAGCCACACCTTTGAAATAATGGACTCTGTACCAACTTGTATGATGCCCTCCAGCTTGCCAGATGCTATTCTCCTCTGGCCAAATGCGTGGGTAATTGGATACAATACTAGGTGGCTACTATGTATGTACAATGACCCCCTGAATACACAGTAAATAGACCACAGCATGTGACTTTAGGTCCTATGTTTGTAGGCAGCTGGCAATACCAGTTGCAGATACACACACAGTACAACTTACCAAGCCTGCCAAAGGTTCTTGCTATTGCTGTTGTCATTGCTGTCAGTCGCTGTCGCTGTTGCTGCTGGCCACTGTTGCTGAAGCTGTCACTGTTGCTGTTGCTTTCACTATTCTACTGCGTATGCTGTGGCTAGCAGGAAACGCTGTTGAATAGGGGCAAGTCCAACGTAAAACTTAGCTATCGCACACTGTGGCACACTGTGCGCGATGGGCAGGTCAGTCTTGATGGTTGATGTTATCTGATTCTGAAGTGAGCTTCACTTGAGCATTCTCTGTATGGCGGCCAATCTCGAATAAAATATTCTGCTCGCCTCAAACAATTCGTTTGATAATTGCTAATAAATGAGGTTTAAAATATTATATGAAAATATCTTGCCTCAGCCCAAGCCAAAGCAGAGCCCTGTCTTGCAGCTCGGAGACACTCTCCATCCACAGATCTGTATATGAGCTGCTATGGATGCCCTCATGGCACCTCCGCCACGCCCTAACCCGGACATCGGAAACCCTGCTGCCGGGCCGGTTGGGGGAGATGGATCAAAAGCTCCAACATACACCGTTCCTCCGAGGAGGTTGGGCGCTGTCGAGCATCCCATGATTATCAAAGACCTCGACAAGGGCATGAAGACGCTCGGCCAGCCTCATTCCTTCAAAACAGTGAGTCTCCCATCCGGAGCGCCCAGGCCAAGTACGGCAACAATGATTGTTCTGGCGACGCTAACAGTCTCGCAAGGCGCTATATTCGGCCAGCCCTCAAGTCTCTGTTCCGCTATATTTCCGTCCGGACAACCCAACCGTGCGGCCTCTTACGTCTCACAATGCTCGCACCCACAATGTTATCTTGAAGGTTACCGTTCCCAAGCGGACCGGCAGAAAACGGAAGCGAGGCAGTGATGGCCCCTTTGAAGGCCGCGTCCACGAGGCTGACGGCGCCGAGGTTGCCTCTCATGCCCCGGAAGACGTCCGGTCCAGGGAGAGGCTTGATCAGCCAAAGGTTCTCCGGCGCAAGCTCATCGATAACGTCGATAAATACACGATAGAGCCCGTCGGGGTAGTCACCAATACTCATAGATACAGAGGTCAGAATCTTAATCATAATGTTGCCCAAGTTCAGGATCTAACTAGCGTCGCCATGCAGGATCTGCCGACTTCCAGTACTCAATGGGCAACTCCCGTTTCATGAACAATTTCGTCGACACCATCCTCTCCGGCTCCGTTCCCAAGCTCCGGCAATTTTCTCTCACACCCGGCGTTGACAGGCCGCCAAACATTGAACTCATCCCGCCTCCCTTCTTCACCCCTATTTCCATGCCCTTCCCCTACAATTACAGCCAGAACCCCCACGTGCGGGAAGTCGGCGGCCGATCCGCCGCCTCCGACACGGGCCTGCTCTCCGCCGGCGACGAGTTCGACAGTCTCGTCAACACCACCTCCAGGGCGCCGGCCGCGGGCTACTTCCTCGGGTGCCGGGAGTACCCCGTGCCCACGCGGCCGCGCTCCGAGCCGAACCTGGACGACCCGCAGATCACGGCCATCATGGAGGAGCTGCGCCAGGCGATGGAGGAGCGGCCCGTCTGGACGCGCCGCAGCATGCTCAACCGCCTCAGCGTGTCCTTTGGCCACCTGCCGAAGCGCGGGGCCCTGGTGCGGTACTGCATGAACTACGCCGGCTACCAGTTCAAGGGCGGGCCATGGCGTGACGCGCTGGTGCGCTACGGCGTGGATCCGCGCTCGGACCCGAAGTACCGCATCTACCAGACGCTCATATTCAAGCTGCATAAGACGCACGTCGGGACCATAGGCAGGTCGTGGCAGTCGGTGAGGCGGGAGGAGTTTGCCATGTCCAGCAACTTCGGCCGCATCTGGCGCGGGAAGGGGAACGGGGAGATCTCGAGCCGGAGTCACGAGTTTGACGGCGAGCAGTTCAGCACCGACGGCAAGGTCTGGCAGGTCTGCGACATCACGGACCCGCTGCTGGCGAAGCTGTTCGCCGAGTCAGACGTGCTCCCGGCCTGCGATCCCGAGGGCAGCGGGTTCTACCCGAGCCCCGTGTGGGCCATCGCCAAGGGCATCATGAAGCGCAAGATGCTGGCCATCCGCTTCGGGCGGACGCTGGAGGACGACGCTTTCGGCGCGGCGCTCCGGGCCTGCAGGGAAGCGTGCCGGAACGAGGAGCCGGCCAATACTATCAGCGTGCCCTTGCCGGACCTGAACCTGACGCTCGAGGAGAAGTCGCAGGTCAGCGGCAGGCGGTTCAAGGGCAACCGAAGGAGGAAATACCGCTCATCCAATAAGGTGAGGGCCGAGTATTCCGTGCACAAGATCAAGATGCCAGGCATGGGGAAAGTGACTGAGCTCGAATCTCCGGTTGGCGACTCGGGCGATGCGTCAGAGGGCTTGGGACCAGATAGAGCCAATGCTCAGGGAGTCCCAGGTGAAATGCTCCCAGGGAGTGACGAGGGTGACGAGGGCGACGAGGAAGAGGAGAGGGAAGAGCTCCAATCTGAGGGCGACAGTCTCCAGGACCTGCTGGAGAGTGATGAGGACGATAGTGCGATCGACAGTGAGGAAGAAAGCGAGGTAGATGATGATATCGAGGAGGATGAGGAGGGTGTCGATGAGGAGGTTGGAATGGAATTTGGAGATGAAGATGGAGAAGAGGAAGAAGAAGAAGAGGAAGAGGATGAAGAGGATAAAGATGAAGGGGCGAGGTTGGTGGGTGAGGAAGAGGATGATATCGAAGAGGAATATAGCGACGAGGGTGGCTCGCTGCGTTCGGGTTTCGATGACGAAGTCGAAGGTATTCAAGAAAGCGACCTGGACGAGGATCAAGAAACAGATGGAGGAGAGGAATGGGAGGTGGAAGGATATGAAGCTGTCGGCGGAGACGAGGACGATGGCAGAGACCGGCCAGGCCTCGAGGTGGGCAACGGCGGGCAGCAGTGAACCTTGGCTGGCCTTTCACTTCAGGCATCTACCATCAAGGTGTTGGACCCGACATTGTTGGTTGGGAGGGAACAGGCGTTCTACGGGCTGCATTGGCATCTAGACTTCTGATACCCATTATCTTAGCTGCTAGTAGGTGACATATGGGGCGGTACCACAAACAACTGGGATAGGCTGTTTCCGCGAGATATAGCAATCGAGCCAGGTTAAGGCCCCTCCCCCCCTTGTGATTGCGGGTCCTTGCATACAGATCTCACGACGCGGTTGACTGCAAGCATAGGAGGAGACACAATATAAATCATGCAAGGCAATATGACGCCGAAGAGGCACAGGGTCTCCTCACTCCCAGGTAGCTTGCCTTCTCCTGACACCAAAGGTTAAATCAAGTTCTTGAGTATTGTTTTCGGAGCTGGGGGGGCTAGAAGACACAGGCTACCTAGTTGCTCGATCTGGTAAAACACCTATAAATAAAATAAACACATTGGTATCACAGAACAACTCCCTAACCGGCTACCGAAACAATACAGTCTCCCCAGAGGCTGTGGATCGGTATCTGTAGCACGGTAGCCAAATGCAGGATGGATGACTGACTGATCCCTTGTGTGACAGATATTCGATTGCGGTTTCCTCATCCTCTGACTTGCTGAGCAGAGTCTGAAGAGCTCTAACAACTGACAGAATCCCAATCTCTCAAAGCCCCTAGCCGGCTGGCTGGTATCCTTGTGCCGATAAGTTTTCTCGCTGCTAACCTACGCGAGGAGACAAGAAACGGAAGAACACATGCTTTTCTAAATAGCTAAACTGCACTGCGTATTGGTTGGGCAACCGATTTTATTTGCCCTGACACAAGTTCCCAATCTATTCCCATGCCCAGCAATTTTCCCTCTTCTACTCCGTTTGACTCGACAAGGTACTGTGGTAAAGTGCCCGGTGAGTATGCTCTTCGTATCGTTCGTATGCCTGATATGGTATCTCGAGTTTGCCCAACTTCCCAAACCTAAACGCCAGACAAGAAGGCCCCTTTAAGGGGCATAAACCAGTCCGAGTCCGCAACGAGTTACAAAATCTCATCTTCATCATCCAGGACCGGCGCCGGGACCGGGGCCAGTGGCGTTGACTGGGAGGCCAACGAAGTGTCCTTCTGTGCTGGTTCTCCGTCAGGGACATCCATCTCTTCATCTGTGTCGGCGTAGGAGCCAGCGTCATCGTCCTCCCCGTCCTGAAGCCCGACGGCGAGGTCCCTGGCGTCTGGCGGAGGAATCTCCTTGTTGACTTCGTCCCACGGCTTACTCCTCGCCTTTATGACCCTAGCCTGGCCTTTACTCTTCTGGAGCTTCTTTTCTGTCCTGTCCACGACGACCTCGGCGCGATCCAACCCCTTCTCGTGCCGCCGCCTTGCCTTGGTGCTCATCACCGCCTTCCTCCCCGTCTTGGATTTCTTGGTGATCCCTCCGCTATGGTGCGCCGCCAAGACTGCTGGTCGGCGGTTGATCGACTCGGCCGGAGGCTTCAAATTCTTCAGCGACTTGTCGGTGTCGATACCGGGAGAGGTTGCCCGCCTTGCAGCTCGGGAATGAAGGGAGGGAGCTGTCTCGGATGTTAGAAAAACTCGTTGAACTGGAACCAAGCATGGAGAGGATGATCTGATAGTCTTGCCTTTTTTGCCCTTACTGCCCTTGGATATCCCGCCTTTTGCCATTCTGTCAATATCGTGTATAAGGCGAGCAATAAGGTAGGAACCTAGGGAGTTGAATCGCAGTTCCACAACTTTTTTCTCTTATGTTTTCTATTTTATTTTATTTTCCGTTATTCTTCTCCCCCCACTTCTGAGTGTGACCCCACCAAACAGCGCCTTCAGCCCTTCACTGGACTTTTAATGCAGGAACTGGGGTACAGCGGGGGACGGCAACGTTTTTGGCCGATCCCAAATGCTGCAGGTGCTCTGAGCACATGCAAGATTCAATCCACAGAGAACAGTTCTCAAACAGGTTCACCCCGTCATCTTTGCTCGCTCGCCCTACCCTGCCTAGCCCGCACTCACTCACTCTACACCCTGATTCCATCAACTAGCAGGTAGACCTCTTCTCTTCTTTGGCTATGGCTGGCTCTTCAACTCTTCTCATTTCGGATACGCTTTGCTGAAGCCAGATTATACGTGTCCGACCGGCCCAGGCGGTTCTGCGGTCGGATCGTCCTCAGGATGAATTCAGACACGAAGCGCATCCTGAGCCAGTTCGATTCCTACGACGATCCCGGCATCTACCCAGGTTACTACTCCTCAGATCGGCTGATAGATCGTCTCTTCCATCCAACTGTCCTCATTTCCGTTGTCGTTATCGGCCTGGCCATCTACTACCAAAGGGCCTCACAGAACGGAGAGCTTCGCCCGCTGCTCGAGCTTTTGTGGGACCGCTTTGTCCATATAATCCCCGCGAGATTGCTGTATGCTATCGACAACTGGCTCAACCCACCGTTGTTCCCGACACCCATGCTTCAGACACGGTCCCGCACCCATGCCGCCAAGAGCGAGGTTCTTCGGAGGGTCCTGGGCATGGACGGGCCGGGCGGGATCATGACATCCATGTCGCAGGCAGGGCGGAGGAGCTTGAGCAGTCTCGCCGGCGGCCTTTCGGGTACCAAGGGCTACTCGGACACGCCGCCCGGTCTGGGAAACTGGGATAACTCGTGTTACCAGAATAGCATCCTGCAGAGCCTCGTGGCGCTGAAGCCGCTGCCGCCGTATCTTGCGAGCTCCGTGGCAGGCAGGGCACAGGGCCGGCTAAACACGACCATGGTGGATGCACTGCGCGACCTGCTCGGGGATTTGAATGACGAGTCGAACAATGGAAAGACATTGTGGACGCCAAGTATCCTCAAGAATATGAGTACTTGGCAGCAGCAGGACGCTCAGGAGTACTTCTCAAAGCTGCTGGACGAGATGGACAAAGAGATGGCGAAAGCAGCCAGGGCCATGCAAAAACCGGCCGGGCTTGTCTTCGACCTTACGAGCGACGAGACTACGGCCAGCCAGCATAGCGACGACAGCGGCTATCAGAGTCTATCTAACCATTCGAAAGCGGGCGCCGAGCTCAGGCCGTTGCGGAATCCCCTCGAGGGTCTTGCTGCTCAAAGGGTCGCCTGCACGGCGTGCGGCTACTCGGAAGGGCTGTCGATGATCCCATTCAACTGCCTTACCCTGAGCCTCGGCACGGATAAGAACGAGCACGATCTTTACGAGAGATTGGATAGCTATACGAAAGTAGAGTCTATTCCCGGTGTCGACTGTGCGAAGTGCACTCTGCTCAAGTTTAGGAAGATGATCAACATTATCATTGAAAGGAGCCAGAATGCCGGGACGAGCGAAAAAGACTTCCCGGAACCGTTTGCAAGGTTGCGTGCTATAGACGACGCACTCGAGGAGGATGATTTCGATGACAAGACCTTGTCGGAAGGCTGCAAGATACCCCCGCAGCAGCGAGTCAGCTCGACGAAAACGAAACAAGCAGTCATTGCTCGGGCCCCGCAGAGCCTGGCCATCCACATGAATCGGTCCGTCTTTGACGAGTCCACGGGCTTCATGTTCAAGAACCCCGCTGCCGTCAGATTCCCCATGACCCTGGACCTCGGTCCATGGTGCCTCGGGAGCGCGGACCGATTAACAGGCCACATCGGTGAGACGGCAGTGGATCCTGTGGATGAGAAGGTCGTCCTCGGCGCAAAAGACGAGGAACAGTGGTTGCTAGACCCGAGGGTTTCCATGGTAGCTGGCGACAAGCACCCGTCTAAGATCACAGGGCCTATATACGAGCTTCGAGCGGTAATCACGCACTATGGCCAGCATGAGAACGGGCATTACGTCTGTTACAGGAGGCACCCCCGGTCCTCACACCCGTGCGGAGGGGAACCCCCCCAGCTCAGATCGGAGGATGATTGGGATGGTGTCAACAGCCTGGATGGGAAGACTTCGTTTGAGCACGACGGGCCCGATTCGGACGCACCGAGGCAAGCAGAGCCGCAGGACACGGAGGAGGAGCCCCCGTCTCAGTGGTGGAGGCTGAGCGACCAGGACGTGACCGTTGCCGATGAGGAGACGGTCCTCAGGCAGGGCGGCGTTTTCATGCTCTTCTACGACTGCGTCGACCCCAGCTCCGTGGTGATGTCAGACGAGGATGCCTTGGCTGATACAGTGATGTTGCATGGAGGGCTGGTGAAGCCCGGTGTGGGAGTCAAGGAGGCTACCGGTGTTTCCAAGGGCGGCGGCTCGGAAAGCGCACATGCTCCTCGGAGTGCCAAGTTTGCCGCGTCAAAAACAGCGACCGTGGGCGGCGACGACGAGGTTTTAGAGAGGGCGAGGGGAGCACCTCTACCACTGGAGAGTGATGACGATGGCCTGTGAGCGTGTATGACAGGGACGAACGTGGACCTTATGGCGCAGGACGGGAGTGCAGTTGTGCTGTATTATTTTGCATAGCGATGGCGTTGGGGGGTGATACCACTTACGGGCTGTTTGCACAAAGTCACAGTCACGAAATTCGGGGCATATTTCCTAGTATGGTTGCAACGGGAATGCTAATTAACGAAACCGACTTCTGGGAATGTTTTGGTTCATTGCCAGGTGGATATATTCCACTGAGCGGATTATGAATACATCGATATTACAGGTTCTACTGTAGTGACCACTTTTTTTGCTGTGAGTGAGCATCCAAGTCGCAGAACTGAAGGTGTAAGTCAACCATTATGCAACGTCGAAAATCGGAACAGCCCCCCTGAACGCCAGCCTACGACCGCGTTGCTATGCAAAAAGCATTAGTTGCGCCTCCTTGACATATGTACGTATTATAATACTGACCATTCCCTCTCTGTGTGTAGACTACAATGTTGCGAGTGTCAATGTGGCATTTGTCGCCCTTGCATCACTGGCATCCGATTCCATACCTACAAATCGGCGCCCTGATTCAGCTGAGCTGAGTGGTACGCGATGCCCGTACGCCATGCAGGTCTTTTGCGCAATCACTTCTACTGCTTTAGTTGCTCATCCAAAACGGCTCCTGCTGACCTTCCTTCGCGAGATCCTACCGTGGAATCCCAGAACATTCTACTAGCCCGTATAGTTAGCCCGTACGTAGCCTTCACTCTAAACTGTTGGGCTCAAGACAGGCAGCCAGAAGGGTTGATCACGCTTTCATTGTTGACGGTCTCTCCATTACATCCACCATCGTCGATTCGCACATCCGCCTCGGGCCAAGCCAACGTCATGTCGGGCGATGCCGAAGCACAGAGTAATGACAGGCCTCGGAGCTTCCGGCAGCTCGGCTCACACCCGGCCTTCTCTATCTCGTATGTCCCAAGCCAGCTTCGATACCCGAATCTCGAACAAGTCACTCATTTTACCTGGTAAACAGGAGTTGGATATTCTGCTCTAGTCTGACAGTTCTCCTCAACAAGTGGCTAATGTCCACAGTCGGCTTCAGTAAGGAACTCATCCCCCTCACGCCTGATCCTATTCCAGCTCAACTTGTATGTTACATATATATACTTGCTAACGATAGATAACAAGAATATCGTATGTCATCCCCTTCAGGAAACCACCCACCCATCCACCGCGCATAGCAGCACTAACCTCACCCCTCCCCCAAACCCAGCCATAACCCTAACCTCCTGGCACCTCCTCTTCGCCAGCCTAGTCACTCAGCTCCTCTCCCGGACAACCCCCCTCCTGGACGCCCGCCGCACCGCCAAGATAACAGGCCGCCTCTACCTCCGCGCCGTCGTCCCCGCCGCCCTCGCCCACGCCGCCGCCCTCGCCTGCACCAACCTGGCCCTGGCGCGCCTCAGCCTCGCCCTGGCGACCGTCCTCCGCGCCGCCTGGCCCGTCGCGTCCCTCCTCGCCGCCTGGGCCCTCGGCCTCGACAACCCGCCGCTCCGCCGCGCCCTCTACGCCCTCGCCGTCCTCCCCGGCGTCGCCCTCGCCGTCGTCGCCCGCCCCGCCGGCTCGGACTCGGACTCGGAATCCGCCGGCCTCCTCTTCGGCGCCGGGGCCGTCGTCCTCGACGCCCTGCACGCGGCCGTTGCGGCGGCGCTGCTGCTCTCCTCCGGGGATGGGGCCCCGGGCGCGGGCGCGGGCGTGGGGCTCGACCCGCTCGTCGCGCTGTACTACACCGCGCCCGTGTCGGCCGCCGCGACCTCCCTGGCGGCGCTGGCCGTCGAGTGGCGCGCCTTCGACCCCGCCGACCTGGCCAGGGCCGGGCTCTTGACGCTGCTCGCGAGCGCCGTCGCGTCGTTTGTGCTGGCCGTCGCTGGCGCGTTTGTGGTTGGTAATCCCCTTTCCCGTCCCTACATCCCCCTTTTTTCTTCTTTTTGTGGTTCTCCGTACCAAGCCGTATCACCCCCTGCCGCCCTCTTCCCCCCGATCCTATCAACTAAACCAAAAAAAAAAATTCCCAGACAACCAAGACCTCCAAACCCACCATATCCACAGCCTCCCTCCTCCGAGACTTCCTCCTAATCGCCGCCTCCGTCATCGTGTGGCGCACCCACCTGACCCCCCCGCAACTCCTCGGCTACGCCCTCGCCTGCGTCGCCGTCGTGCACTACTCGCTCGGCTGGGAGCAGATGGCCGCGCGCTCGGCCGCCGGGTGGGCTTACGCCAGGGAGGTGGCGGCCGCCGAGCCCGACGAGGTGCGCCGGTCCCTGGCGGCCCGGAAGAGCCTCGTCGTGGCGCTGGCGGCCACGGCTGCCGGGTTGCTTACCGTCGGGTACGTGTTTAGTGGGGCGGGTGCTAGTGTTGCGATGAGCGCGAGGGCGGGCTAGATAGATGGAGATGTGTTGCCGTGGGGGGGGGGGGGGGGGGGGCGTGGGGGGGGGGGGGGGGGGGGGGGGGGGGGGGGGGGGGGGGGGGGGGTGAAGGGTGGAGGGAGGAGATGGAAGGGGGTGTTGTACAGGTGTAATATTAGGATTTTATATCTTACGGCTTGATGCTGGCCTTGCTCTGTCTGTCTAGGAGAATACTCTCGGGGCAGTGCCGACCGTTTCGGTCGGCTCTCATGATTATGCGAAAGGGGCTTAGGGTTCTAATATACAGTAAAATGGAAAGTCAGACGGGGCTTTGCGACAATGCCGTAAAATGTAGACCAACGCCCGCCACTGTTGGGTATCAAAGCCTCCGAAACCACCCTTTCCGATGATAAACTCATTGTAACAGAGATAACCTCGGACTACTGTACGTCCTTAGCCTCGGTTCCTGCTAGGTCGCCGGCTACAGTCACGATGGTCTCGGCCGCCGCGATCCCGGTCCCGGTCCCGGTCCCTATCTCTGTCCCTATCTCTGTCTCTGTCCCTGTCCCTGTCACGATCGCGGTCGCGGTCGCGTTCTCGCCTGAGCGGAACAGACACGCTCCTATCGGGCCTGCTCCGTCGGCGATCTCTATCCCTATCCCTATCCCTATCCCTATCCCGATCCCGATCCCGATCCCTGTCCGTAGTCCGGTCCTTGTCCTTGTCCCGATCCCTGTCTCGTTCACTCTCCCGCTCTTTGTCACGAGTTCGCTCCCGTTCCCGTTCCCGCTCCCTATTCCTACTTCGGGACCTCGACCGGCTGCGCCGCCTTCTGTCATCCCTGTCCCGATCGCGATCACGATTCCAATCGCGATTGTGATCCGGCCGCCGCTCACGGTCACGGTCACGGTCACGGTCGCGATCGTGGTCTCGATCCTTGTCTCTCTCCCTGTTGTCGTCTCGGTGCCGTTCGACTCGGCGTTCCCGATCCCGGTCCCGGACACTGCCAGCGGGAATATAGCGATCAATGTCGTCGGTTTCGCGCCGGCGCTTGATGTCGGGAGACGAATCACCGGCGCGCCTATCATCGATGCCGGGGATGGGCTTGCCTTTCTCGCGGGCCTCCCGCTGAGCGGCAAGGTATGCCTTGGCTTCTTGCTCCCGCTTCTTGACCTCGGCTTGCTTCCATGCCTCTTTCCCGTCATGATCCAGGCTAGGCGGAGGTCTAGCCGCGGAAAGCGGTGGTGACCTCGAGCGGCTCCTCTTGGGTCTGTCTCGCTCTCTATCCCGCTCCTTATCTCGTTCCCGGTCCTGGTCGCGGTCCTTGCTACGGCCCCGGCGACTAGCCCGGCTGTGCTCGCGACGGCCCGTTTCCCTTCTTTCGGTTCGATCGCGGCTACGGTCCCTCCTGTCAGATCTCAAGCGGGAGCGAGACCTATCGCGCCGGTCGGTTCGAGGGCGCGGCGAGCGACTGCGCTCCTTCTTTTCGTCCCTCGTATCTTTCGAGACTCTGGCTCGCGAGGCGCTTCCTTCTCTGCGCTCATCACGCCTGTCCGTACGTACTCGTGAGCGACTCCTCTCACGCCTGTCGGCTCGAACTCGTGGCTTCTCGCTAGGGTCTTCTTTGCGGCCATCATCGCGGTCATCTCTTCTCTCATCCCGGCGGTCACCTCGTCGATCAGGTCGCTCTGATCGAACCCGAGAACGACTTCTGTCCTTTCTGTCGTCTCTCTTATCCTTCGTTCTTGAGCGGCTTCGATCCCGCCGCCTTGGCGAGTAGGAACGGTAATCCTTTCTTCTGCGATCGTCCACACGGCTCCGTTCTCGCTCCCTGACCTTGTCCTTCTCCCTTGGTGCCTCCTTGTTGACGTCGTGATCTCGATCCCGACGAGCACGAGATGGACTTCTAGTCTTTCGACGCTCTTCTTTAGGCTTGAGATCCTTAGACTCTTTGCTCTCCTTGGTGTCCTTGGTGTCCTTGGTATCCTTGGTATCCTTGATCTCCTTAACCGGGTTCGTATCTTTCGGTTCAGGTCTGACACTGGCGGCCTCGACGAGTCTCTTAGACTCGGTCACCTTTGGCGAACCTCGGCGGATGGGGTCAATGGCAGAGGCAGGCATGATGCGGCGGGGTGGGGGAATGAGAGCCTCGTCAATCTCAATCTCTGGCTGTTTTGGCGCAGCACGCTTGCTTTCTCTCAGGAGATCGGCCAATGCTTCCTGTTCCAGTCGTTCGTGGTCCTCCTTAGAAAGTTGCTTCTTGACGACCTCGTCCTTGGAATCCTTGGAACTCTTCGCGCGCGCATCGCGATCATCTGGGGCTCGGTCCTTATCACGTTCGCGGTGCCGATCCCTATCCCTGGCCCGATCCCGGCTCCGATCTCTGTCACGACGGTCACGGCTTCGGTCGCGGGGACGACTGCGATGACGCTCACGGCTGCGATCCCGTTCGCGACTCCGGACTCGGTCGCGGCGATCGCGGCTGCGATGGCGGTCGCGGTCGCGGTCACGGTCGCGTTCCCTCTCCTTCTCCCTCTCACGATCGCGCTCTTGTCGTTCCATTTCCCTCTTCTCGTCCCGTTCGCGTTCTTCCTTCCGCCGAGCCTCGCGGGCAGCCCGCTCCTCCTCTCGTCTCTTGATTTCTTCCCGCTCCCGGATTTCCCGCTCCAGCTTCCGCTTCTTCTCCTCAACCTCCCGCAGCTCCTGTCTGACGCGCTCTCTCTCGGCTCGTCGGGCGGCCGTCTCGGCCGCGTACTCTTCGTCCGTCTTCGCGCCGCGCTCGCGTTCCTCCCTTGCACTATCGTCGCCGATTTCGGCGCGTCGTAATTCGCGGATGCGCGCCTCGATCGCATCCGTGTCGATTAGGCCCTCGAGAACGGACTCGGCCTTTTGGTAGACGCCGCTGCGATCCAACGCGCCGTCAATGAGTGCGGCTGCCTTGCCGCGATCGAGAGTGAGAAGCTGGTTCGGGTTTCTCTCGACTTCTTGCTCAGCCACTTCAAGGATGGCTTTGGTGACTTGAGCTTCATAGTCCTGGGAGTTGTTAGACCAATGATTCAAGTGGTGGAGACGGTAAAGTGATAGAAACGCATCAAAAACATACGCTTGCCCCAAACTTCTCCCACACCTGCTTGCGGATGGCATCGTAGCCTCCCTTCTTCTTGAACGAGTGCGCAAGGCCCTCGATTGCAGAGCGCGTCGCGGAGGGTAGAGGTAGCTCAGAAGCCTTGAACTTCCGAGCCACAGGCACAACTGCCGGGGCAGCAACTGGAGGGGCCAGTTTCTCCGTGGCAGGAGACATGGTGGTGAGAGTCGTCGATGCCATCGGTGTCGTGTCGTTCACGGAGAGGGTTGGTTGTGGCTGCGCAGAGGCACAAATTCTCACGGCGTGAGAGGGACCTGTGTTTAAGGGGTCATTGCCAAAGCATATATTGCGTTGTCTTGCCAGGGTATTGTCGGCAATTACAGGAAGCTAATGGACGGCAGACTGGCTTTGTAGTGACGGGTCAGAAAGTCAGGTCGTGAGGCTCAATACAAGTTACCCTGATTTAGGTGATTTAGGTGGGGACCTCGTCCTCGTTGTGCCTGTCGCGAAGCGCTAACTAAACAAGCGCCGGAAAATCCTGGGCTCCATTTAGGCGCGCCAATCTCCAGAGCTTCAATTCAATGTCAGCAGGTGAATCCCCTCATACTCGCTGCAACAAAACGTTCAGAAGACCGGACAATCGAGCCATTGAGGGGGAATAAACAACACAACATCCCTCTGGGTACCCTCCAGCATCTCAAGATCTTGACTCTAATCGGATAGAGCAAAATGGTGTCTAGAATCCTCTTCTGGACGGGCTTCGGTACGCCATTCCCACCCTCTGTCTCTGCCCTGCCCATTCGAGGGTTACGATAGCTGCCTTTACGCCCACCCAACGGGCTCTTAGACAATGGCGGAAATACAAATACTAATTTTATCTAGGCGTGGCCACCCGCTTCTGGCAATTGGGAATCGAGATGCGACCATTCTTCAACAAGGAGTCACTATGGGCCTACCCCGTCTTTGCGGGATGCGGCGCGAGTTTCGGCTACTGGCTGCAGGGTGTGGACGCGAGGCAGACGGCCGTCCTGAACGAGCGGAAGGCGACTATTCTGGAGAAGAGGGCGAGGAGGGCACAGAGGGAGGGGACCGAGGTTACGGCATAACGGCAATGTAGTTGTGGAAGAATCTGTACATTTCGCGCTCGATGGACTTCCGAATAACGGAGAAGTTCTAGGAGTTTCAGCAGAGATATTGTCCCCCTTATCAACTGCTTGGGGTGCTACACAACCATAATTGAGGAATAAGCCAGGCATCTATTACACAAGGCCACGCTAATTAGGTGACTATATTTCGTCGTCAGGTTTCTGTCCCTGAGCAGCGCAGCTGCACACCAGTGTGCACCTCCAACAGTCCAAAGATATCTATCTATCTATACAAAGGCTTTCTTGCTCACAGTTGATCCTCTTGCATCGTTAGGATTGCTAGAATCCCCTGCGCTGGGGCGTTGCCCGTCTCGCTTTCATATTCGGTCACAACCACTTCGAGATACTTACCCCGGGTGGTATCGAACAGCAATCGGAAATCCTCGGCCGAGTTTCTTTCGGGATCAATCTCGTTGTAGGTCAGCGAATCGGTCGGCACCCTGTCTCTGTCGAAGTTGATGGTCTCGCAGAGGGCGATGACCGGGATGTTCGCATCAGCGGCGGCCATGGAGATATCGCATGTTCCGGCAGGCCCGTACATAGAGCCGTTGGCAAACATTGCCTCAGCGCCAAGGAAGACCTTTGTTGCCCGGCGGACCTGGAGTCGCAAGCCACTGAGGTTTGGGGAGTAAAACACCCTGATCCCTTCGTGTCGCAAGACCTTTGCGAGGGCCTGACCCGTTTGGTCAAAGGGGTCATCAACGACGGCCACGTCGAATTTCTTTCCATCTTGCCATGCCTGGAGAAGGGTCTTCTGGACAAGACGGTGCGAACCGTACGTAAGCACGACATCGCTATCGCAGATCATGTCTGCCGCGTTTCTTGCTATGACCAGCTCCGCCAGCGTGATTCTCTCGTTGATAAATGAATCGATCGACTCGAGCAACCCTTCCTTGGCTTCTTCTTCGGGGGTATCGATGTCGAACTTGTTGATGATTGCCTTCAGAAATCTAATGGCATTTCCCATAGAAAAGCACATTGGTCTACATTCTGTCAGGTATTCGATCTGCGGGTTCAAGACGTGCGGCAGAAAATGCCGGGAGAGCGAGTTCCCCTTTGGCGTCTCATAAGACTCGATAACCTGGTCGCAATTAGCAAAACAAGCTCATCCTTTATGGGGGTCACTAGAATCCTTACTTTTTTGAAGGCAAGCAAGGTACACTTGAGCCTGGCAATGCTATCGCACACCGTGAACGCAGCCATCTGTTGTCCGAGGGCGAGGACTGCAGGGTGGACATCCTTATGTGCCTGTGAGGTCGAGATGCGCTTTGCCATTGGGATGTGGCTGAAGCAGTCGGGGATAGCGCGTCTAACGTCTGTCTCCACGACCACTGTCAAGGGCTGTTGTCCATGGGACGGTCGTCTCTGATTGCCCGTTCGTCCCACGGCGAGCCCACCGGAGCCCTGCTGTGCATCCTGCTTCCCCTTCCCCGGCTTGCCTCCCTTGCCGTCTGCTCCTGCGCCCGGTGATGGGCCCGAAAATACCCCGGCGGCGGCGATGGCGGCAGCTTTTGCGTCTTTCTCTCGTGCTCTGCGCGCGGCCTTTTCAGCCTTCGCCTTGGCCTTCAGTTCGGCATTTGACAGCCTTGGCGCGTCCGCTGGCGCATTCGCGGGAGGGTCAGCCGCTGGGACTGGGCCAGGGTTCTCGACCTGCTGAGGCGGAGCGGGTACTGGGACTCCGTTGGCTTCTGTCGCCATCTGGTGTGTGGACGTGGGGAGGATGTTGGTTGCGGTGCTGCTGGTGGCTTTTCACTCCTCTGTCGAGTCGTTTAGGGAGAAAAAGAATGCGGGTTCTGTTCGACTGTGTTGGCAATTGAGAAACGTGCTAGAACTTTTAGACATGGAAGTTTGCATAGCGATTACTTTCCGTGTTCCAAGAGGACCGGTTCAATTGGAAGTGTCAGAAACTGAAAGTTGAGTCACTGCTTGGTCGCGATCCAAAGTAAAATAAAAATGCCCCGCGCCCGATTACTAGCATGAGAAACCATATATATCCCTGCCAAGGACCGACTCCTTTATTGGAGCCAACCGCAAACTTAATTACAAGACAAAGGCGAGCAAGCTTGACAGTAAACCAGCCGAGGCATGGTTATATAGTCCATTTTCTCTTACTTTTCCTACCCCCAATTTTTATTTTATTTTTTATTTATTTTTTTTGGTTTTGGGTTTGGGGGGATTTTTAACGAAGCTTAATGCAAACAAACCTGCGCAAGATAAGGAGGGTCACCTAAGTAGGTAGGGCAGCCCAACGTATACGTCGGCCGCGTCTTTGTAGAATGGCGACTGCTCTATAATTAGACGCTATTCAGCGCTCTCCCCCTCTCCGTATACTAGATACGGTATCGTAGGTACAATATGTACAGTAGCCTTAGTCCAGGACCAGCCGATCATGAGCCCTCTCCCTGCGGGCCTTCCCAGAACAGCCTCGCCTGCCCTCCTACCACCCCCTCCATGCCCTTGAACTCCTTCGACCCGGGCACCTCATCGATCGCCTCCTTGACCATCCTAAGCACCTCCGCCGACTCGTCCTTGCTCGCCTGCCTCTTCTTGCGCTTCGCCCGGCTGAGCATCAGCACCTGGACCCTCAGCCCCTTCGCCAGGAATCCCTTCAGCTGCCTCAGCTTGGTCTGCAGGTCATGCGGCGCAATCGCCCAGTTGATCTCCACCTCCTTGGTCCCGACCGTCTTCTTCCTCTCCGCCTTTGCCTTCTCGACCGCCGCCGTCTGCAGCGCCTTCTTGTCGACGACCCGACAGATGGGGTACTGCGGCCCCGAGCGCGCCGCCTCGCTGTCCCCGTCCTCGCCTGCCGCCGCCTCCGCCCCTTCCTCCCCCTCCTGCTTCTGCTGCGGCATCGCGATCACGACGAGGCTGCTGACCAGCGGGTCCAGCCCCGCCAGCACGTCCGCCGTGCGCCTCGGCTCCGACAACCGGCCGTCGTCGCCGCGCACCAGGACAAGCTCGTGCGAGATCTCGCGGTCGCGCGGGAAGCGGCCCTTTTTTGCCGACGTCGCGCCGCCGCCGCCGCCGCCCCTGGGCCGGCTCGGGCCCCCCCGGAGGGCGTGCGCGGTGCCGGAGAAGAGGCGGGACGGGGGCGACGACGACGAGGAGGATGAGGTCGTGTACACGGCCGGGAGGAGGAGGCGTCGGAGTTGCGACGTGGCCGGTCCGGCGGCGTGGTGGTGGTGGTGGTCGGCGGTTCTGCTCGTGAAGACCCTAGCGAGGGCGGAGCTGGGGCGGGAGAGGCATCTTGTCGCCCTCATTTTGTTCGAGCGGCCTGCGATTGGAAAGGCCCGAGAGCATATGTCAGAAGCTCGGGGTGTTCTTGTGTTGTTCTGTTCCCAATGCAAAAGGAAAAGGAAAAAGAAAAGGCCAAGAGGCGGGTGTTGGCACCGAAAGATTGTTTGATGCAGGTCCCATCAGACCCATGTAGGTAGGTACCGCCAGGGTTGGCAGAGTAGTTCGCTGCGGAGCTTGATTATTGGCCAATCAGCGCCGGGCCCGCCATCGAGCTCCAAATCATGATGGGAGCTCCAACAGCCCTCATACACTCGTCTCAATGTGAATACCTAGACAAGCCAAGTGACGATGGCAACGCCTCGAAGCTGATAGAGCAGCTCAGCCCAGGGGACATTAGGCCACCAGATACTTGATTCCCCTCCCGATGTCCGCCTTCCGGCCCTTTTCCTTCTTCACCCGGCGGAACCTGGGCCACCCTTTCCAGAGTCTCGTGAGCACGGCCAAATACCTGGCCGCGGCGCACCTGTTCTGGGAGTACGGGTACAGCATCGGGCCGGCGCAGGGCCCGTCGATGCTGCCGACCTTTGAGATCACCGACGAGTGGCTCCTCATCTCCAAGCGGCACCGCCACGGCCGCGACGTCGCCGTCGGCGACCTCGTCGTCTACAAGATCCCCATCTTCCCGGACAGCGACGGCATCAAGCGCGTGTTGGGCCTACCGGGGGACTATGTGATGATCGACTCGCCCGAAAGCGGGAGCGAGGCTATGATCCAGGTCTGTTTACTGTCCACCTTGTGGTCATGGGGTCGCTTTTTACTCATAGCATGTAGGTCCCCAAAGGTCACTGCTGGGTCGTCGGCGACAATCTGCCTGCTTCCAGAGACTCGAGGCAATTCGGACCCGTCCCAATGGCTCTGGTCAGGGGCAAGGTCATCGCAAGGGCATGGCCACCCTGGGAATTCAAGTGGATAGAGAACCCTCTCCAGAGTCCCGACACGTCCTCCGAGGCTTAAGAGGCGTCACCCAGGCAGGACATGAACCCCAGGGCAGTTAGCAAGCCACCCGCCATGCCCTCGGGGGGAACGAGTCTAGGTAAAGGCCGCTTCTAATAATAGGCAGTGAGTAACAGTGCGTGGATATCTTACTATGGGCTCTGTCTAATTACATCAGCCTAGACCCGGCCAGGTCACCTGAGAACGACAGGCTGAAAACGACGTTGGGGGGTGGAAAACGCGGAAGCGAAAACGCAAGAGGAGACGGTTGTGGAGCGATCATCGCCATGCGAAAGGCCTGGTGTCAAGGTACAAAGGAAATACTAGATAGAGCCTGCAGGCAGAGTGGACGGGTTCATCCCGATAATGCGAGCCGTCAAAAAGAAGCTCGCCACTTATGAATCCCTCCGAAATGCACACAACCGAAAATACAATGGAACTCTCCAACTTTCAGGAGTTGCCGTTCCGTATACCTCATACATACGCCACAAACACCGCGCCAAACCCCCTGCCCAGGTGCATGCGGATGGATTAAATCAGGAAATGGAAGCGCGAGGGGGGCTGAAGTGAATCAAAGTAATGGGAAGTTGTCTTGACCCTAGAAGCCGGGTGCCTCTGACTAGCCTTCGATATGGCTCTTAGCCACACCCTGACCAAGCAGCTCAAGGCACCGCTGAGCAAGGCTGACAACTTCTCCCTCATCGTCGTCCTCCGCCTCGTTGTCGGACTCGATCTGGCGATTTGCAATCTGCTTGATCATCTCCACAATCTCGTCGGACTTGCCGATGAGGCCGATCAAGGTCTTGTCTTCGGATTCGAGGAGCTGGAGGAGGGTCCAAATTGCAATATGCTGGAATGTCGCGTCGCCGCTATCAAGGAATCGGCTCAGGTATCCGTGGATGCCGTCGCTTGGTTCCGCCCAATCTCTAACAAAGATGCCGTAATCACCAACTGCAAAAAGTTAGCGAATCCGACGGGTTGCAACAACGGGGATGGAGTATGGCAGCATAGCATACCTTTCGAGGACAGATTTCCGAGGGCCGCGGCACTGTTTCCCTGGACTTCGATACTTGGGGATTTTGTCAGGGGTATCAAAACATCAAAAACGCCAAGTTCTAGCAGGTGTGTCTTGAGCTCGTCGCTCAGGGCCAGGACCGCGATTGCTGCCGTCATCTCCGACTGCACCGTGACAGGCACCTCGAGTACCAACTGCTTGCACTTCTGAACAGCCCCGGCATCTAAAACCAGTGCCTTGTTCCGATCCGAGCTTGCCGCCAGATTCCTAAGGGTTGAGATGGCATGGCATTGAATCTCTTCGTTATCAGTAGATCCGAGCAAGTCAACCAGCGGCTTCAAAAAGCCAGCTTCGATTATTGGGGACTCGTTCATGGGGTGAATGGATATGTTCCGGATGCAAGCGACTGCGGATAGGATAAGGGGTAGGTAGGAGGACTGGAGGAGATGGAGCAGAGAGCTCAGTCCATTGGATCTGACGATATCCAGTTGGTATTTCTCGTCAGAGGCCAGGTTCCGAAGTGCTAGTGCAGCTTGGCACTGAACTTTCGGGGAAGACGAGTCCATGAGGTTAACCAGAGACTGGACCAGCCTTGGCTCAGTCTGGGCCAGTTTTCGTCTGTTATTGGAATCGACAGCAATATTGCTCAAGGCAGTCGTGCAATAGTACTGGACGTCAACGTCCGAGGAAGAGAGTAGCTGGACCAAAACCGGAATGGCCCCGGCATTTACCAGTTGCTGGCGATTCTCGTCTGCCAAAACGTTAGCCACCACACAACGTATCTGCCACTAACTGGAGACTTCCGTACCAGAATGCGTCATGTTCAGCAGGGCTCCGGTAGCATTTCGCTGAACCCTCATGTCTCGGGACTTTGCAAGGCGTGTCAGGGGACCCAGGGCACCAGATCGTGCAATCTTCGCCTTATTATCCTCATGCGTCGCTAGATTTGTGATGCAGCCAACCGCATTGCACTGGACCTCGACGTTCGGAGAGAGCATCTGCCGGATGAGAGGAGGTAGGCCACCAAGTTGGACAATCAAAACCTTGTTTTCCGCTGAAGACACCCATTAGCGATAAGCTCCACGGTCCAAATGTGGCAAATGTGGGCAAGCTTACTGTTGACTGCTAGATTCCCCAACGCCGCACTAGCTGCCCTTTGGACTTCGATGTCCGGGCTCTGGAGGAGGAATAGGATTGGTTCAAGGGTGTCTCGGTCAACCTCCCTCACATCTAGTATGCTCTGTTAGCCCCTGGTGTTCCCATGTCTGCCCTGCCGGCCATATCGCGCATCGGAGCCAGGTATCCATGAAATGTATCCACGCACCTCGCTCGGTAATCTCGGCAAACGTCAAGCTTGCGCTTCGTTGAAGATCGATGTTGTCGGAGAAGACGAGGGTGCTGAGAGCACGGAGGGGCTCCCCGGAGAAGAAGTCGGTTTCGCCACGCTGTTTATAATGTCAGAGTATGATTAAAACCCACGGCGAGAATGGGAGACGGACGTTTTCTAGATACTGAAGGAGGTCGGCCACAGCTTCTCGCTCGCTATCAGCTAGGACTGGTTCGTACAAGCCATCGCGGGCTTTTCCTAGGCAGACATCAGTTTCTGGGTATGCATATGAAATAAGGAGCTCCAATACCTCCGCAGCATGATGAGCTGCAGGCACCCATGGCCACTTGGGTCGAGGGAGGTGTCGGGCGGATGGTGATATTTGCTCTTAAGCTCGCCGAGTCTCGCTTCGGCATCCACCACCACTCACCGGGTAGCGGGGGGAATACCTATCTTGTGGAGCTTTCGAAAGGTGAGAGGCAGGTCAGTGTGGCATTATCGGCAGGATCTGGGCGCACAGCAATGGACTTGCTGGATTTGGCTGTACTGTGCTGGGCTCTTGAGCTGACGATTGTTGTTCTGGGCGGGTCAAACTAAGTGCAAGACTACCGGCTACCCGACTGGTCACTGGTTCCTGGTTGGGTGCAGGGAAGACAAAGCTGCCTGCCCTTTGGGTGGAATTATGAGGCAGGGCCGTGCACACCACCCCCAGATATGTAGGTATGTACGTACCTGTCAGCATGTGCGGTGCCGCCTCTTCCTGTCCAGTGGTTGGTCAGTAAAGCCACAGACCAAGCCACAGCTCCCTTGCTTTGGAAAGCTCAAGCTCCAAAGTGGAGCTCCACCACGGAGCTGTCACTCAGCACTCAAGTCAGACTCGGATGCTGCATAGTCGACTCGCATCCGGTCTGTTAACTGCTGATGATAACAGTGAGATAATCATTACAAACAGAGTTTCTGCAACTGAGGTTTCAAGGGTCAGATGCACATAAACTCTCATCTCCCTATGCCCACTCACCGCAGTCACCCACACCCATCCACCCCTCCAATTTGGCGGCTGCCCTTGCGGATGACTCCCTTCCCTGTCATATGAGCATGTCTTGGAAACCCCCTGTTCATCCGCAGTATTCAAGAAAGGGGATGAATAATCAATCATCGATTTCGTATTTGTTCATTGCTTTTGTTAGTTATCATTGTTTTTTCCCACCAAATCTAACCTGCAGAGAACGCTCAGACCACCAGAGCTCTCCAGACGGGTGGTGTAAGTTGCACATCGGGTTCGTGACTCATTTTGGGACTCTTGTACTATCGCTGTCCGACTGCAATGATATTGAAAATGCCAGTTAAATTCAAGTTGCGAAGACTAGACAAAAAGAGGGAGCTATGGGACAAGGCCAAAAAGCAGAGAGGTTGCAACTAGAGCAAGCAAGTCACCAGCTTCTTGACCATGAAGGAAAGAGGCAAGCCTGGGCGGCCCTTATCTTAGCTGCTTCAAGCCATCCATGAATGAGGGGCCCGTGATACTCCCTCCGGTGTCGTTCAGCCCAGAGACGGGCTGATTGTAGCTAAAGCCCACAAACTGGTTTTGCATCGTCTGGGAAAGCAGGGCGTCATCGTCAGGGGAGTCCTGAGGGGCTTCTGATGTGAATTTAGGGTCGAAATTATCAGTATCAAGGGCACTAGCCTAGACACACAAGACCAACTGTCAGCCGGGCTAAAACAAATTGTTCCCCAACTATGTAGGGAACAGCAGCAGACATACCACATTGGGCTTGAAAGCCGGCTCGTATTTTCGTTGCAGCAGCTTTCTCCAATCGATGGCATGGAAGAACGGATGGGACTTGATTTCCGCCGATCCATTAGCTCCAAGCCGTTCCGCTGGATTTCGATTGAGCAGCTTCGTCAAAAGATCCTTAGCTGCAGGAGGCACCACGTCGTAGCCGGGAAAGTGTAGAGGTTCAGACAAGATCTTGCGATACATCTCGTTGGTAACCTCGTCGTAGAAAGGTGGTAACCCTGTTAGCATTTCGTACAACAACACACCAAGTGTCCACCAGTCAACTGTCTTGTTGTAATGCTCTCCAAGCAACAACTCAGGCGCAAGATATTCAGGAGTCCCACAGAAGGTATTTGTGAGATCTTCATCTTTCATCTCAAGCTTGCAAAGGCCAAAGTCGCAGAGTGCGATATGGCCCTGATAGTCGAGAAGAATATTTTCAGGCTTCAGATCTCGATAGATCACATTAAAGCCGTGTAGACACTCGAGGGCACAGAGAAGTTCGGCGATATAGAACCTAGAGCGGTTGACGTCGAATCGTTGTTCTTTTGTAAGATGGTGGAATAACTCTCCCCCATTCACAAACGCCAGAACGAAGTAGAGTTTTTCTGGAGATTGGAAAGAAAACTTCAAGGGGACGATGAACGGATTGTTGATTTGAGCGAGAACGGACCGTTCAGCGAGGGTATGGGCAACCTCAGAGCGGGAAATGATTTTCGCTTTCCGGATCGTTTTCAAGGCGTAGATGCGATTTGTATCCTTTTTCCGTACTTGCATCACTTTGCCAAAACTCCCCTTTCCAACGACTTTCATCAATTCGAAGTCGTCGATGCTGAGCTTCCCTGTTTGGTTCTCTGCATACTCGACGCCGATTTGAAATCTGCCTGTTCCGTGTTGTATGTCAACCCACCCAGCACCACTGTACCCTGGGGTTTGTCCATGACCTTCCTTGCTCGACGTCACATCTTCGAATGACCGCTTAGCCTCGAATCGTGGATTAAGGCGAGCAACCCCCAAAAATATGTCTTGTGTCCGCCCTGAACCAGGGGTCGCGTTTGGGTTTCGGATGAAGAGATGGATTGTGAGTTCTGCGACTCGCGACACGTCGAATTTGTACTGGGTGTTGGAGCCAGCCCAGAGGGGATTATCAGGATTTCCATCAACAGAGTTGATGAAGACTTGCACCTTGTCGAAATCCACCAAGGCATACGGCATATATTTGCCAGACACCCGGCCATGGACGGTGGAGATCCCCCTGAAACCTCCTCCGGAAGATGTCTGAGGCCGATCCAAGCCGTCGGCAAATGGAGCCGAAGTCCGAGATGACGATGTCAGACGGGCGGAGTTGGCCATGCCAATTGCGTTGCCGGTCGAGCGGGAGTTTGCGGGATATTGCGATGCGAAGACATCTTGATACTCCTCAGGCAGCGAGAGACCGCAGGCTTCATAGAGGGTGACGATGAGAATGCCTGGTTTCAGAGTCTTGACTACAGGAGCTGGGTTGAGAGTTTCTGAGATAGCTGCAGCGGTCAGTAACTGCGAACGAATTATAAACCCAAGACTGAAAACGCGTCGATCGTACTCGCGTTTGTCAGAGCGGTACCGCCCAAGCTAGAGGGCACCACTTTGTGGTCCTTGTCCGCAACGGTAGAGCTTGAGGTGGATCTCGAGAAGCTGGACAAAGTACCCAAATGGGTCTCCTTCAGCTCTGGAGAGGTTCATGTCAGCAGACTTGTCATGTTCAGAATATAGAGAGCGGCAGACTGCCAGTCCAGTGATGAGCCTGGCTAGGGAGGGAGCAAGAGAGGATAGGCGGCTTACTTTTGGCCAGCTTCCAAGACATTGAGACTTCGCCCTCTTCGGAAATAGATTGGTACAGGCGTCGGTGGGTTGCCGCCTACAAACTAGGTAATGTTGAGGTGGAAAGTCGGCGAGTTGCTAGGCGATGTTTCATGATGGCGTTGGTCAGGCCTGTTATGGCAACCAACGGATCTGCCAGTCAAGACAGGCGCTGAAGGAGTCGTCGTTCCAGACCAATGGGGCTTCCACCACTCCCACGGTTGCAAATGCCTTCTTTCGTATGACTGTCTAAAATTCAGCCTCTTAGAGAAAGATGCTACATTGTCAAGGACTCGTTTGTGTTACTGGATGACTTACAGTTCCAGTCCAACTTGTGAAAGAGGGGTACATACATGACAGTAGTGGGGTATAACAAAGACAACTGTATTTTGGCCAAACATGGCGGTTGACATGGCATGACATACTCGATTCAGTCTGCGTTATGCATTCCAGCAAGCGGTTGTAAAATGCCTCCGGCTACCCTCTCAAGCTGCATATCTGCGTCTAATAACACCTAGTGTTAGACAGAACCTAGATAGACAGCGCACAAATAGGTGCCTCCAGAGTCACTAGGCCAGCGTCGGCTCTTCAGTTTATCACAGATGTCTCATTCAAGCAAATCCATTGCCAATTAACAATTCGAGCTTCCTCTTTAAAACCAGACCAGCTAGGAGAGAAACCCTGACAGCGTCACTTATTGGCTCACCGATAATTACTCTCTCGGTTTAAGCTTTCGAATCTCTTATCTATGCACACTAGAAGGGTGCCAAAGGTGAAGAGCGGCCCCAAAGGTTATTGCGCACTAACACAGCCCGATTACAGAGAGGAAAATACTAAGTCCGGGAAACCTAGGGGTCCCCGGCCTCCTCTAGGCTGCATATGCAACCACTCATAGCTGAACCAAAGTCTGCACAGCAGCAGCCAAAGGCCTAAAGTTGATGTTATCGCCAAGATTCGGCTCTTTAATCCGATTAGTTCAGCGACGCTCTGCAGCCAGATTGTCGAGCGGGAGCAACCCACGACCCCAACCCCTGAACCCCGACCCCCGACCTGACCTCGAACTTCCCAAGATTGCTACCTCGATTCTTGTAAAATCGCTCTTGCTGGTCCCATTGTCAAGTTCCATTTAACAGGCACCAATTCCCTCTCTCAACCCTCTCTCAGCATCTCTTTTGCTGCCAGGTTTCCGAGATTTACCCCCCTCCCCGAACTCGGACCCCCTCTCCCCTCTTCAACTACCCAAGCTGCCGAATGTCCGTTCCACGACGGCGATGATGGATGACACTCGTGATCCTGCCAATCCGAGCGCCTCTGACCCCTCCAGCTCCAACCTTAGCCTCGGCGCTACTACTGGGGGTGGGAGCAATGCCGCGGGCAATCAACCACAGCCGCCAGCCGCACTAGCGAGACACAGTCACGAGCTGCCCTTTGTTGCGCCCTCCTCTTACCTTCGGCCGAAGCCGAGCAGTCGCACAATGACGGAGACGTCAGCAAGTCCCCTCGATAGGGAGCAGATGCAGGGTTTGGTAGGCTCAGATCTCTCCTCCTCACGGCTCTACGTGGCAAGACTGCGGGCGCTAACCAGAGACTTGACAGAGAGGCATCCGCGAATTCCTCAAGGTCCGAACCAGCTACGACGTCCTCCCGCTCTCTTTCCGGCTCATTGTCCTCGACAACGACCTCCTCATCAAGAAGAGCTTGAATATCCTGATCCAAAATGGTAAGGCGAACTGGACGAAGCGGGGAAGCCCCCCGACTCTGTGAGACAAGTCTGACGGGCTCATTCTGATAGGCATCGTCTCGGCCCCGCTCTGGGACTCGCGCAACTCGACTTTTGCTGGACTGCTGACCAGCACCGACTATATCAACGTCATCCAGTATTACTGGCAGTTTCCGGAAGAGATTCACCAGGTTGACCAGTTTCGCCTGAGCAGCTTGAGAGGTAGGTGACACCCAGCCCAGGCGTGGGCGTAGGCGCAGACGCAGACGCCAGCAATGACTTAATACTGAGCTGGATACTGCAGATATCGAAAAAGCTATCGGGGCTCTACCGCTTGAGACGGTATCCGTCCACCCTATGCGACCCCTCTACGAGGCTTGTCGCCGGATGCTGAAGACGAGAGCCCGGAGGATTCCTCTGATTGATATAGACGACGAGACCAAGCGGCAGACGGTAGTCAGCGTGATCACGCAGTACCGGATCCTCAAGTTCATCGCCGTGAACAACGAAAAACACACTGTGTTGTTGCGAAAGTCGGTTAAAGATATTGACCTGGGGACTTACTCTAACCTCGCAACGGCGACGATGAACAGCTCCGTCCTGGACGTGATCCACCTCATGGTCCGACATAATATCTCGGCCGTGCCCATTCTCGACCGGGAGAACCACGTATTGAACGTGTTTGAGGCAGTCGATGTCATCCCCTGCATCAAGGGCGGGGCGTACGACGAGCTGGCGGCTACCGTTGGGGAGGCCCTGTCCAGGCGAGCAGATGACTTTGGGGGCATCTACACGTGCGGCATGGAGGATCGGCTGGACTCCATTTTCGACACGATCCGCAAGTCGCGAGTGCACCGGCTGATCGTGGTCGACGATGAGAGCCGCTTGAAAGGCATCATCTCCCTGTCGGACATACTCAAGTACGTCCTCTTATTCGGGGAGGAAGACGATAGCATCAGGGCCGTCTAAGGTCGGGAAGGGTGGACTTACAGGGTGGCCTCAATCTTCCGGCTGAAGAAATGGGCTCTGTTGGCTCGCATTTGCAAGGCGTCCGGGATGGAACTTGGGTTGGAGGAATACCACATGGTTGCATACGTTCCCCACCCCCTTATAGATCTGTTTTTTTCCTTTTCCCCCCCAAGTTTGACTGGCAATTGAGGCCTTGGCCTTGCCATGGAATAGTCAGAACCCGTTCTAACTACCCGGCACCTTGGAGATGGGGAGAGAGGTTGCTAAGTGGTAGGCACCAGGGCCAACCACCTACCTTCCCCCTAGGTAGCTACCTAGGTACCTAATTAGTTGAAGCACTCCCGTCCGAAGTGCCTTTGATTGATCGTGCCTACCTACCTAAGGTATCTACGTACTTGCCTAGTGATCTAAGGTACCTAAACCTGGGAATGGAAGCTTTTGACTGCCGTACTTAGGTACTTGATGAGGTACCTATATCAAGGTGCGTTCTCCAAGCCAACGCCCTCGAAGCTTGATGTTCCACCATTCTGCACGCTCCTTCCCTGTTTAGATTCTACTATCTCTCTCCCCTTCTTGCGAACAATTCCAGCCAATAGCACCTGAACTGTGATGAAGAAGTATCGGGAAAGCACAAAGGCCGGCTCGGGAAAGCAGGTAGACAATGATTCACGATATGCTCCGCCCTTCAGCGAAGGACATTCCCAGGCTGGACCCACGACACTTACGGGGCCCACGATAACTACATCTTCTTCCACTCCTCCTCAGAGGGACTTGGATTCATCATCATCGCAACCACAATTTCACTTCTTTCCATACGTGCCCTGACTACAGAGATTCCATCAGAACCACCATCAAACCATCAAACCATCGTCTCAGCAGTCTAGATGAGGCATCATTAGATTCACTTCCATCGGCAGCTAGCAGCGGGAACCTACCCATCCTACCCGCGCAAGGTGACACTGAGGATGACGCGCCTTGGTCGGGACTTCTCCCCAGTCGCGGGAGACCACATCCCTCGGCCCACTCCAGCCGCCGGCGCGCCTACCGACGCGTTTAGTCGGAAGGGAAACAGGAGCGCAACATGGACTACGTCCCTTGGAGGGGCCGGCGGTCTTTCTGGTGAGGATCAAGTTGATGAGCGCATCCTGTTCGTCCAGGAGTACAACCGACTCGCCAAACAGGTGAGTCTCCCCCGGCCCCCCGTCGAGTTTGCAGAGTGACACTGAACGTTAGAACAGCATGGCATACGATCATTGATACACGAAGGACTGGGATCGGAATATGTAAGTATAGATATTTTCAGACTTGCGGTGATGATAACCATCTAACTATGGCATAGGCGGGTCGCTCGCTGGATCAGCAGAAAAGGGGCTGGTTCTCCCGTACTTTCCTGCGGCAGACGTCAGCGACAAGCCAGGACAACAACGCCAAACCGGAAAAGAAAATCCAGCACCGGCGTAGCGTGAGCGATTTGGCAATGCAGCTAGTCAATCCGAGAAAGCATGGGTTGAAAGACGAAGATCCCGACTCGCTGGTTCGCCTCTGTGGGAAGAGTACCCTCCAAATGAGCCCCGAGTACGCGTCAGGCCCTCTCGTCCTACCCACCTGTTTCCGGGCAACGGCTCAGTACCTCATTCAGCATGGTAAATTTGGCATGAGTGGTTTACCTGTTAACCCCCTCGCTTACTGACACCCCGTAGGTACGAACACTCGGGGCCTGTTCCGCATTCCTGGATCCGTCCGAGTCGTGAGTGTCTTGTACAACTATTACTGCGCAGAGAAAGACGCGGACAGCATTTCTAGCACCATCCGGTACCCGGGTCTGCCTACACACATCAATGCCGGCGTCCACGACGTAGCGTCAACCTTCAAGAAGTTGCTGGCGGGCCTGCCAGGCGGCATCCTGGGCTCTCTCTCTCTTTTTGATGCGCTGGTGGCAATCCACAGTCAGCTGCCTGAGGATGTCGAGATCAACAAGACCGAGCAGACCAAAATCCGTGCAAGCCTCATTGCACTCGCAATCGGAACTGTCAAGTCCCAGTACCGCAGGGAGCTGATATATGCCGTTTTCGGGCTGCTGAGTCTCATCGGCCGAGTAGCTGACACGGCTACAGAGCAAGACGAAGGGTATGACGATCTAGGAATCCCACCACCGGCTGCAGACTTGATGGGATACGACGCATTGGGTATCGTATTCGGTCCGCTGCTGCTGGGAGATCTGATAAACTCCTACACTACGAGTGTGGCTAGCCCACACTCTGGTATTGTACTCTCCGTCTTCACGCCCCCGAAGCGATGGAGAGAGCGACGCAAGAGCAGAGCTTCCGAAGAGTCTGTTCTAACTTCGTCAACCGTTGACAATATCCACGTAGCCAACAGTGTCGCCGAGATGGTGATTTCCCACTGGAGAGAAGTGGTCGTCTACATGAGAAGCCGGGGTATGTTTACCACTGGGAATGGAGTTGCCCCGGGGCAACTCCAACGAGGAGACAAATGGCTGCGCTCCATCGCTTCTGAGGCCCTCATTCCCAAAAATCCTGCTGAATGGAACAAGTTCCCACTCCCTTCCGAAGATGCTGATACAAGCGAGTCCGTGGTGCCACAGAGCTCGTCCACTTCCAACGGTAAGTCTGCCAATTCCTCGAAACGGCACCGACTCAGTGCTAAAATCTTACCAGGAGATGGATCTGCCGTCAAGCAGCGTACGATGCGTGGCAAATATTCGACATGGAGGCGAGGTTCGAAGTCTGCTCAGTCCTTCTCTAACAGTCACTCGTCAGGGAGTGCTTCCCGTCGTCTCCTCCCCCAAACCTTCGAGCCGCCTCCTACACATAGCCCGGATGTTCACAACGGGGCTCGGCCTAAGGGCTTCGTCTTGCCTACCAGGATGATGAGTGTCGAAGAATCGGAAGAGCCTCCCCAATTGCAGGTCCGTCAGGCTCTGGCTCCGGCACGAGAGCCACATAAAGAGCGCACAGCAAAGGCAGAGTTGCAAGAGCTCGGGAATTTGTACCTTTTGGGAAATGCGAGCACTGAGTCCGTTATCAGGCACCCCGTACCCCAAGCGCGAGATGGATCATATGATCCTCCTCCCCAGAGAGTCAGGATCTTTCAGCCGCCAAAGGGATACAAGAGTACTGGGGTTAAGCAAGTCGCCCATGATGCACCTCGGTCATCGGCAGAGGGCAGGTTTGGTGGCAACCCGTTGGGACCTCTCCAGACCAGATCCCAGCCATTCGATGGTCCTTCTGAGAATCGATCCAAAATCTCGGCAGAGCCTCCCAGAACTCCGACAAACACCTCGGGCAGGGAGACTCTCTCCCACCCAACCGGTGTAGCGACTGGTGGGAGCGCCGTGAAGGCAATGGCGGCACTTTTCGAAAGGGCCTCGAAAGATGCGGAAGTCTTTCCTACACCGGCACGGAACACAGGCCATGGTGGTGGAAACAAGTGGTCAGGAGATGGAACGTCGCAATATACCATCAACAGCTCACCATCCAAGTCACTCAGGTTAAACAGGGCGGGCTCGGTACGGTCGAGCCGTATTCCTCTGCGAATGCAGCGAGAAGTAGTCGAAGGAGGGTATTCTAGCGATGATACCCCTGCGGAGATGGTGCGACAGAAAGGCAATGCTGGTTCGTCGGTTGGCAATTGGCGGACCACGCGGTTGCTCTCAAAGCCAAGCTTGGAGACTGAAAGGATAGCAAACTGGATTGAGACGTCGTCACCGGTTACTCCCACCATGAGGCTTCCTCCGTCTCAAGCCGAACTCATCACTTCAGTAGAGTCTGCTGAGGACCGCCGTATCGGAGGCTTTGGCAGAACGACGACACGCCTACAGGAATATCCCGAATCCCGACACATGGACTTTGCTGGACCAACCACCATTGCACAAGGTCCAGAAGGGATACTGCCACAGGCACCTCGTCCGGAACAAGCGTCCACGCCTGTCAGAGTCGGGACCAACAAGAGCCCAAGCCGTGGGACTACACTGCTTCGTGCCGAGATCAAAAACCTCCAAAAAGAGCTGAGTGCCAAAACGGACGAGGTGGCGCGCTTGCGTCGCCAGATCGAGGCGAAGGAGAATGTAGATATCGGCTCACTCAGGGGGCGGCTGCGGTCAGCAAATCTCCAATGGCGGAGTTGGAGGGAGAGAGCCGAAATCGCCGAGAAGCGCGTGGATGCCCTGGAGCGACTCGCTGCTGCCAAGGCGATAACGGAAGAGCAGGGCAAGAGAACCGAAGTTACCGAGCGGCCTGCGGATGGTCTGGAGCAACTCTTTGTTCCCAAGTCGAGAGCCGAAGAGCCGGAGGGGAAGAAAGAGAAGTTCGTCGTGTTAGCCCTCGCGAAACCCAAGTGGGAACCGGATGAGGATGGTCGCAAAGAGTCGTCGGGCGAGGCCTGGGAAACCGACAATGGCACGAGAAGCTCCGGCGCAGCCAACGTGGAGGCCGGTATCGATATCGAATGGGAAGCTCCCGACGAGGAGCTGTTCAACGGAGCCGGGATGTGGATGGCAGCGCAGGGGCTGCTGGAGCCTTTCGGGGAGAAGTGAAGATGAATGGAATCGGTTTGTCGAATATGCTGTATGTTGCTTACCGCCGCATAAGGGGGACAACGGCTGGGGATTCGAATCGGGTCCAAGGGGACATCGAAAAAAATTCACGAGGGGTGAAGGATATGCTGTATGTTGCTTACCCACCCACTCAAGGGGGACAACGGTTTGGGATTCGAATCAGGTCCTAGGGGGGTATCGAAAAAGGGTTATGAAGGTTGTAGGATACGGCTGGAGGAACTTACTCCCGGTCAAGGGGGACAACGGATAGGGATTAGAGTCCATTAGCTAGTCTGTTGTGGTTGTCGAAAACTGTACTGATAGATGGTAGAGGCAGCTTTGTTGAATATAGTGTACACTGTTGGAGTATCTCACTGCCGAGAGTATACTGGCTCAAGTGTTATTTCTCGAGGGTAGATTCAGAGTCCAAGTCCAAAACGCAGGGGCAAGTTGAACGTCCTATGAATTTCGACGATATTCACACAAGAGTCTATCTAGTACACCCGTTCTCACTTGATATTTCCCAGTACAGACGCACGTATGATACAAGTAACACCCTCCCCAAACATCCCCACCACTTCCGGTAGGGGAGGGCAATTATCCAACACGACAACCCACACAACCACACTCCCAGAGCCTCGGGCAAGCGAAGCGAGAGGTTCACGTTCACCCCACTCAAGCAATGCGCTTGGTGTACTTCCACAGGAACTTGTACTTTGCCTTCTGCCTCTTGGCCTCCCAGCCCCTGGCCTTGCGGGGCGGCTTGAGGGACTCGACGCGGGGCCGCCTGAACTCGACGTCGGCGCCGGGGATGCCGTGGCGGGCCATGACGTCGGCGGTGCCCTCGTCCCAGACGGAGCGGAACATGGTGAAGCCTATGGGGCGCGGGCCGCCGAACCTGTCGCGGAAGCTCCGCAGGCTGAAGCCGTCGCGGCCCCCTTCGCCGCCGTAGAGCTCGGCGAGGCGGGCGTCGTCGAGCGGCTCGGCGTGCTCGAGGACGTAGACGCCGAGCCGGTGGTAGGCGGCGCCTTTCTGCGAGAAGGGCGGGAGCCAGGGGACGGCGGCGGGGACGCGCGACAGCGGGAGGCTCGTGCGCGACGGGTCCCAGGGGATGTTGGCGGCCAGGAAGTGGCAGCGGCGGCCGAAGGCGTCGCGGTCCGGGTCGGGGACGTCGCTGTCCAGGACGACGACCGAGAGGAGGCGCGAGCCCTTGTCGAAGACCTGGACGCGCAGCGTCGGCGGGACCTCGGTCACGCGGCTGTCGAGGATCTCGCCGGGCGTCACCTTCTGCTGCCGGAAGAAGAGCTTGACGTCGGCTGTCGGCTCGAGCTTGGGCAGCACGTCTGGCACGATGAAGAACTGGCTGATGCGCTGCATGGTGATCTTGCGGTCCATCTCCCGCCAGCGCCGGTCGGCGAGATATCTGTAGATGGGCTTCGTCATGTCGCCTTTTTTTGGGTGGTTGTCAGTCTGGTTGTCCCGTAGCTATTTGGTGGGGTTTTTTGGGGGGAAGGTCACACTCACCCATGCCATCCTCAAACCGCCGCTTTACAAGGGGATCGTTGATGTCGGCTAGGATCTTCAACTCCTCCACGTGTTTCCTCAAGCTGGCAAGCCGGCGCTGCTTCAGCTCCTCGCCCCCCTTCATGGTGCTTGCATCTGCAGCCTCTAGGCGCTTGATCTTGGCCGTCTCGGCGATTATCTGCGCAATCTTCTCCTCGCGGTCCGCGTTCAGGATCTTGCGTGCCTCCTGGAAGCACTGGTAGGGGAGTTGCTCAAAGGGGATGTTGTTGCTCGTGCGGATTGCCGCTCGTCTCCTCCTGGACCCGATGGGCGGCGTCCCAGCCTTCATCAGCCGCGATTCAGCCCATCGAAGCGTCGTGACGTTGGGGTCCAGCTTCCGTCGCTTCCAGTCCAAGTCCGATGGGTTTCTTGGGGCCGGTGGTCCGCTCGGGGCTTTTGGTTCTGATACCGTCGCGGCCTCAACGTCTAGGGAGCACGATGTTGCTGAGAACTGCCGGATGGCAATTGCCGATGCCGTGCATGCCCTCGAAGCAGCTCCTTGCTGTAAGGACCGCACAATTGGCCGGCCGACCTGCTGGCACCTCGACATCGCGGCTACTTGTGCTTGGGCGACGTCAATTCGGGTTGGCGGCTTTTCAATTATCTTGACTTGACACGCGAGCTGGGTAGGAGTAAAATTTCTGGGACCCTTGCAACCCGCAGCGGCGGAGCTTTCCGCCGCACCAAAGCTGTAAGTGGGTCCGTGCACTCTAGTCGGATCTTTTCAAGCATTTTCATTCTCTGGATTATCATAGATCATCGACAGCCGCGCCCCAATCCAACGTGTTGATGCCGTAATCCCCTGACGCCAACTCGGAGCGAATTCAGTGATGGCTGGAAAAGGGGTGAAGAGCCTCGGCGAGGCAATGAGGGCATTGAGCCTCTCAACACAGAGCTGCAAGGCTGCACCGGTATGGGCTGGATGTGTGGCTTGAGTTGAGATGCCCGAACTAATACGGCGACGCCCATAGGCATTATCACTTCCGTCAGTCAGCAAGAGATCAATGGCGACCGCTGCTCCGGTCCCGGATATCACAAGATCAGCTACAGAATCGTGGAATCCCAGTACGGCAACCTCTCCCGCAATTTTACCATATCCCAATCCCCAATGCCAGCCAGTCCTAACCAATTTTCTCCTCCAGTAACCACGGTGCCGCTGACGATCTATTCCTTCCCCTCCCTCGAACCCCGATCCCTCGAATGCTGGTCCACGAAGCACCTCCACCTCCCGCTGCGGCGGGACATCCTGCACCTGGCCGTGGTGTTCGAGGGCGACGCGACGCGGCAGGGGACGGCGTCGTCGAAGACGCGGTACGAGGTGGCGGGCTCGCACCGCAAGATGGGCCCGCAGAAGGGCTCCGGCAAGGCGCGGCGCGGCACGCGGCAGTCGCCGCTGCTGCGGGGCGGCGGCAAGACGTTCGGCCCCAAGCCGCGCGACTTCAGCACGCGGCTGAACCGCAAGGTGTACGACCTGGCGTGGCGCACGGCGCTGAGCTGGCGCTACCGGCGCGGCGAGCTGATCGTCACCGAGGACGGGCTCGACCTGCCCCTGCCCGACGACTTCCTGCAGCTGGCCGAGACGGGCGTCTTGGGCCAGGAGCTCGAGGACGGCTTCGTCAAGAGGTACGTCACGCAGATCCTGCGCGGGCTCGAGTGGGGGAGGGAGGACGGACGGACGACGTTCGTCACGGGAGACAAGAGGGCGAACCTGTTCACCAGCCTCGAGGTCGCGGGCGCGGAGGCGAGGGCGCTGGAGCTCAGCGACGTCGACGTCAAGGACCTGCTGGAGACTGGCCGGATCGTCATCGAGAGGAGCGCTCTGCGCGAGATGATCGAGCAGCACCAGAGCGACCTGGTCAGCCGCGTGGTCGTCAACGGGATCCCTATCTCGGGGCCTCCGCTGGGGCAGGCCGTTGTCGCTTGAGGTTCCACGGCGGCATTATATGGAAACACAGAAAGAGAGTCCTTGTATATGTATGAGGTATAACCCGTCAAAGTTGTATAGATCTGTACTATAAGCCACCACACCTTCTCGTGAGGAGGGCAGTCTCTCAACAAGAAAGGCATAAACTTGAGTAATTCACAGCGTTACGATTACGATAGGGCCCCTCCGTTTTCGAATTGTGTCATTGCGTCACTATTGCTAACAACTACTTCTATTCCATGTCAACGACCCGACCCGATGGGTTGAAAAGTAAGTCAGTCAGCCCGCTAGCCTCAGCCCATCAGCTTGGAATACTAGATTGAAGGCCAGGGAGCGTCGACGTAGTTGCCTTGTTTCACCCACTTGGCAGCGGCACTTTACTGAATGGAGCGGCTCATGCATCGTGCACCTCGGCCCCATACGCCATGACTTCGACCCCGTCTTCCCGACGGCGGATTCGTGATCGGCGGTGGCCAGGTCGGAGGAGGAGCAGACCTCCCCGAAATTTTGAAAACTGAGCTAATAGACGAAGAACAAGCGGGAATGAATAACTTGGCGCGTGATGCGGCTCCAGGTTTGATGACAGGTTCACGTTGTAGACACTAAAAGGAAATGACATAAAAGGCGAGGACCCCATTCCCCTGGTTGCTTGGTACGGGGTCCGTTCCCGTTCCAGTTCCCGTCACCTTTTGCATACCTATCTTTGAGCCTCTCACTCATCAGACAGAGTGTTACTTTCTTGGCCCCCCCCAAAAGGGTATATGTCATGGTTGTCTTGGGGAATACCGCGCTCGAGCCTTTCCCTTCACCGTCGCCTCAACTCCTCAAGAGATAAACTCCCAACCCGGCACCTAGCGCATCACGGAGACCATTTGAGAGACCCGAGTTCTACAAGATCCAGCTAGAAGCTCCAGGGCTCCAAATGCCGACTTGGGCCAGATCCATCGACAGCAATCGGCAATCAAAGGGGGGAAACACATCATACAGAGCCGCCGATACATTTCCAACCGGGGACGAGAGCCTCAATCGACGTTCTCGATTTCAGCATGACCAACTAGGCAGCTGGCTGGTAGTAGTACACAAATAAGGTTCCAATATACCCCCTGGGGGACGCCCTCCCCTCGTGTGGCAAGACCCAGCTCAAAATAGTTGCGCCTCTCCATTTTCAATTGGGAAAAAAAAGAAGCCCGGCCCAATATTTTCGAGGAACCTAGAGAGTTCCAATGGTATTTGCCAACCATACGCCTTTCCCACCAAACGCCGGAGCCTGACCATTTCCGAAACCTCCCCTGGTGAGATCATCACTCATTACTCCCCGTACAAAACAAATCGTGAAAGCTCCGGTTTTTGTGGTGGAAATGACCACACCAAGTGGGAGTGAACCGTGTAGCCCGAAAAGAGTCCGCCCCGGGGCGTGGCGGGGCGGGGCTCTATGGGTGTCTTCGTCAAGTGTTGAAGCTGTCTGCCACGGAGGGCAACGCCACACCACTACTGTTCAGAGTTGAACAGGTTGTCGGGCATGTGATCATAGTTCATGCTCATTTCGGTCTTCAACTTTGGCGAACCGATCGGTGGGAAAACCATGTCGGTGGGGGATGCTTGCAATGATGAGCCTCCTCGAATCAGCATCGAGCTTTTTACCCGGAGGTATCAAACAAGACCTGGAAACGTACCTTGGGAGTATGCAATGCTGTCGCGCCTATCCCCGGTGTCGAGCGGGTTGAAGCTGACGCTTTGCCGGCTGGAGGCGGTGCTGTGGTTCCGCGTGTGAGAGGAATGGGAAGACGGGCCCTGGTAAGGACCAAAGAGATCCGTGGTGGTCTGGACAAATCTCCTGGCCTCATTCGACAGCCAGCTGTCGATATTTGGGTCGTTGCACTTCGCGTGGGCCATCAAGCGATGTTTCAACCCGCTCACCTCGCTCAACAGGCTGTTATATTCCAGCTGCAGCTGGGCATGTTGGGCCTCGAGGTCGATCTTGGTGTCTTCTAGTTCGGACACGAACTGCTTCTTCTTCTCTCGGCACTTGCTTGCCGCTATGCGGTTCCGCTCCAGGAATTTGACCCTTTTCTCCTCGTCCTTAGGCATGTTTGCTGCCCTTTTCGTTTTCCTGGGCTTCCGTTTCTTAGGTGGAGGGTTGTCGGGTGGTGTGAGGTCGGTCAATGAGCTGCCGGACTTGGAAGCCCGGCGGAAATCCGAATTGGTACTCGACGGGCGGCGCATCGATGGCTGCGATTCCGGTGTCGCTGAAGACTCTTCTGCTTGCAGGGGAAGTGCCGTGATGCTGTCGTTGGCAGAGTATAGGCTTGGGTCGATGTACAGTGGTTGGGTATCAGGAACTGCTCCTTCCATATCGGTCGTGTGTATCCGACCCCACATACTGGATCTGGGCACCTGGGACTTGGGTGTCCTCGATAAGGGCGAGTCGCCGATTAGTAGCTTGTCGTTGTATAGCTTCACGCGGTGCTGGTCGTACGCAGCTGCCCTGTCGTTGTCGAAAGTGCCTGGATACGAATCCCCGTCGCTAAGGCCTAGGCAATCATTGAAGAAATGGGAAGGGCTGTCCATCCCTTCCTTTGTCTCCGCGCCCCACCCGATAGATAGAGGCCTCGACTACTGGATCTCGAGACTCTGCGCCTAATGGGCCAGGTGTTTAGGTTGCGAGTATGAGGCGAGAAGCTGGGAGGACAGCGATATTCCGGGTTCAAGAAAAAAAGAGGCAAAATGTGGCCGGAGATGCCAGCAGAACAAGATCAATGAGGGAACTGTGCGAAGTCTAGAAGACGTGGGCAATGGTATTCTCAGTTAATGAATGCATTCCAAAGGGGCGGGGGCCAGCCAGCATGTCACTTGCAAAGGAGCCGACCGTTGTCCGAGCAAGCTGACGGGCAAGGAGAGCATGCATGGGAAACACACCTTTGCTACACTGGCTTCGCAGACCTAGTCCCCCACTGTGGATTAAGGCGAGGTCGTACGGAAAAGGAAAACAGAGGCTGGTTGGTCTCAACCTCCCTCAAACCACCAATTTCTCTGAATCAAACGCGGAGAGGTGGGAGGGGAAGAGGGGCGAGAGGAGGTATGTTTGTATCGCCGCTAGGCGAGCTGCTTTGAAGGGAAGCTCTGGTGGGGCAGAGCTACATAAATGGAACTGAGCAGCGAGTTTCTTCTTTTCTACAACAAACGTTGGGTGTTGGAAAGAGTGAATAAGTCTGGAACCCGGCCATGGATATGTGAATCCTAGACAACATTCGGCCTTTTGGATACAAGTTTGGAATGCGAAAATAAAAAGGGACCAGGAATTGGCCACCAAGCTCGGTGCTGTAACTGTGGACAGGCCAAGCAGGAAACTACAAGAAGGTCGAACGTCGCGCCTGGATAGGCCGGAGCTTGGCAATCAATTCCTAGGCCTGGGATCCACAGGACTGGCCCAGTCGGAGCCCACCGGCAGGATACGCTACAGGTAGGTACATCCAGTAAGTACAACGTCCATACCGACAGGGAGGAGAGACGTTACGCTTGGAGAGAGTTCCGGTCTGGCCATTGATGATTGCTGATTGGTCTATGGACTTCAATCACTGGGAGAATACGAAAGTTGGCCAGGAACAGCTACTTGACGGCGACGACGTTCTAGAACACGTGTGTGTACTTATGGCGTACAGTTGGTAGGAAGTTTGGCAAGGGCCATTCATGCAGTGTGCCTAGTCTTGGATTGGAAAATAAATGGCAAATTCCTGACAGTCAGGTCTGGACGGACACAGTGAGACAGTGTAAATTTCTACTGCAAGCGGTAGGCCGTGATTCATCTTGCAAAGACGCCGCTCTTATCCGTCTTTGAATACCGGGCTATCTCTAGAAGGGCTGCTAACCAGGAAAGACAGGCCAGGCAGGTTCAGAATCAGATAGTACGGTTCATGACTGACCATCCAAACCGGGGGCGCAAATAATAAGCCCCTGTCCTGTTCATGATCTTTGGTTGACCAAACCATGGTATTGTATGTGCACGGACGGCCGAGGTGCCAAGAAATACCTGGCAGCTCCCTAGCTTGGTCCTTATCTTCCTTGGTGGCAAGATCTGAGACCTCTTCCAGAGCACCAGTTTACTGTGCACTACGGAGTGGTTCTCGTAACATTGGTCGCAACCGTGGACGCGTGGACGCCATGTCGCGTGATTCAAAAGTAAGTGGTCGATCCTGAGGCGCTCTTCGAAGCTCCAGATTGGCAATGCCGATTTGATCTGCGTAGTCTGGACGACTGGGTTCTGACGTCACTCTCTGGAGGCTGATGAACCTCCAGCTCAGCAAAGTTGCAGATATCATCATCGTGGCTGGCTGTGGCTCAGCGACTGCGCTGCACGCAGAATCGACTCCGTAGATAGTTAGTTACGCTAGTCGCTAATAGGCTGTCCCGGTACATGGCATGGTTGGCATGGTACAGACCTACCTACTCTAGTGTAGATGAGGTCCCATCTCACATACAAAGACGAAAAACGAGATTCAGTCGGGAGGGAAGCTTCTTGGGGGTAATTCATTGGCCTCATGAATTATTCTCATCTAAGATACCGGATCTCATCTGATTTTGAGACATTATTGGGATGGCATATCCGCTGCCGCATCGGAAGGTATTGCTCTTTCGTCCAAACTCATCACGATCTGAACCATAAATTGGATGGATCTGGATATCAGACGCATGTGGCAGGGAAGATTTGCCACACTGCAACCCATGTGATGGCGACCCAAAGGACCTACCAATGCAGCGACAGGTTGACAGATCGAATTCGAATTTACCTTCTGCATGGAGAACATGGTTAATAAGATGGAATAGCCCCGATGTTGACAGTTGCGCTTCCGGACTCACTCTCCGGCGTTAATCCCGAGGGGAAGCTCCCATCAACTTAGGCCCCACTGAATAGACACTTCCCCACATCAAGTGGACACAGTGCATGCCAGATCAGCCACTCATCAGTCTTATCTTGCCAAGCATCCCTTCGAAGCGCGCAATATTCCCAAACAGTTTGAGCGCTGCTTGTCTGCTCAATTCGCGTTCAGTCTAAGTATTAAGGATATCGACGCATGCGGCAGTGTTGCTGCGCCTCCAGCAACAAGTTCGGTTGGATTTCGGGCGGTGCTGCCTAGAGAAGTATGATAGATAAGGAAGGCAGGCCAAGAATATTTTTGGGGGGTCAGGGTTAATATGAGGTGGCTACACGTATGTAACGCAGTAGAATCGGGTGGCGACTTCGCGTAACCGCAGGCAGGTGGGTCTGCATTTACAAAGTAGAACTAGCTCAGCCCAATGCCAAGGTGTACCAGTGTAAGTGTCATCGCGATCGAGATCGTCGAATCATTCCACCCAAAACCCCGCAGCCACACCTTCCAAACTCAAAGTACACTAGGAGCGTCATTGCACAGGCTGAACTACCAATCTCCTCGCCTTGCAGCCCAGCCTCACAAGTAATCCCAAGTTTCATTCCTTAGGCGTCTACGGATACTCGGCCAAACTTTAGCAGGAAAGGGGCGCCAACGATCTGCAGCAAGTGATCTGCAGCAAGTGATCTGCACCCGGCCCAAAGTCGTGGTACCTGCCCACGCCCTCCAACAACTAGAAAGCCGCCGTCTCGAATCTTCCGTGAGGCTTTACCAAGCGAACCTGCCAGAAGGCGACTAAGACAATGGAGTCGACCCCTCGCATATCTTGTCCCTACCTGGACTCGTACGTGGGCCGCAATGTCATGGTTGTCGGAAAGGTCGTCCAGTTGCGCGGGGACCAGGCCATCGTCGACGCCGATGGCAATGTCACTGCTCACCTCAACCGGGTGCGTTTCCTGGTTAACCACACACGGTTTACCCAAACAAAACAATAGCATCATCGTGGACCCCTGACTGACAATGAGCTGCTAGGAGGCCCACCTCTCTGTTGGCAATGGCGCCCAGCTCATCGGCAAGGTGAACCCGGATCTCTCGATCAAGGTGTTGAGCTCGGTTGACCTTGGAACCGGCGTCGGTATGCTCTTTCTATCCCCCATCTGCATTGTTTCTCTTTCATGACCTCCTCGCGCCCAGGCCCCATTATCAAGCGATATGGAGCACAGACTATCGAGTAGCAAGTAGTGGAGCCTTATACCTAGCTAACAACACACCTCGCAGACTTCAACCTGTGCCACACCCTCGTCGAGCTGACGCACCAGCACAAGAACCTCTTCGTCTCCGAGGGCAGCGCCGCCGGCGCCGCCCACTGACGGTCCCGGCCCGGCGGTCGCGGACGCGTCTCCGTCGTCTGGCCAGCCGGTTCCCCATCCTCCTCCCAGGAGACCCCCCCGCCCTCTCGCCCTTCCCCCTCTCCTTCCCGTTCTTCCTCTCCCGCCCCTTCATCATCATCGTCTTCTTCGTCGTCCTATTCTTCTTCTGTAGCCCCGTCTCCCCCGCGAAGGAAATCTAGCGCCCGGTTCCCCGTCGGCGGTGGCGGTGGTGGCGGTGGTGGTGGGAGGACCAATGGGAAGGAAGTTGGCGGCGACGAGAAGGAGGAGGAGGAGGAGGAGGAGCAGGAGCAGGAGGACTACTCCGAACTGATGAGTTCCCTCATCGAGGGCGTCGGGAACATGACCATCGCCATGAGCATGGACTCGGCGGGGCGATGGCGGATTGCGAGGGGCCAGCTGAAGGAATGAGTGGATTTCTTGGCACCTCCCGGGATATACTGCGTAGCTGTCTACTTTGGGCGTTACATTGCGTTGCATTAGGTGGGAATGGGAGCTAGCATTGGGATCTAGAGTTTATCGAGGTTAAATAAAGACACTGACTGCATCCAGCAGTATGTCCAAGTAAATCGGCATGACCACGAAGTCTATTTCTTTTTTTCTTTCTTATACTTTTCTGCATCCACCTCGTGACTGTGTTTCCAACCCCTGGCTGCAACTACTTATTTGCCTTGCATGATGATGCCTACTTGCCTGGCACTGTTGAATGGAGCGCAAGCGATTGTACGGCCAATTGCCTGCCCCTTTTAGTCACGCTGCAAAAAAAGGGGTGGCACGGTCAAGTCACGAAAACCTCGTCTCATCGGTAATTGCGTGTTAAGCTAATACTGTTGCTTTTTTCCTCATGGAGATGCATACAAGCCTGTCTCCTCTCCGTCCACTCGAACATAAAAAAGGTAACATGGGATATCATAGTAAAACACAATGCAATGACAGGCGCTTCCCTTGCGCCTTCCAAGGAGGAAAGCCTGGCTCGCCCCTTGAACACAACGCCCCCATTTCCGCTATGCAACCAAATAATTCGACAGTTGTCGCCGGTGACCTCACCCCGTTAGCCGTAGCCAGACATGTACCCATACACGTCTGTAGAAGACCCATGTCGCCATTAAACCCACAGAGCTGCTTAAATATAAAGTTGCGACTCGATTTCCTCGTCGGAGCAGTAGCACCTGATCCCGCTGTTCCCGATTCGAACCGGTAACCCCCTACAGCTCGGAGCCGGTTCCGAGCCCGCCGAGAGCGCCCCCGAAGTTCATGACGTGGCTCCTCAGCAAGGGCGGCGAGCTCTGCATCGCCATGTCCGTGTTAAGGAAGTGGCCAAAGTCCAGGGCCCCCGAGTTGGCCAGGTGCTGCACGTCGTCGCTGTCGAGGTTCGGGAGGCTGCTCAGGTCGAGGTCGACGAGGCCGTGCGACGGGGATCCCGCCGTGAAGCCGTTAGCTTCCGACAGGAGCTGGTTCAGCGTCGCGGTGAAGGGCGAGTCGAAGTGTAGGTGCGCGTGCCCGTTCGTGTCGTCGTCGAGGGCGAAGCGTGCGTGCATGTTTGAATGACGCGGCGTCGTACGTCGTCTGCCGGAGCTCAGGTTCAGCGCATTGGGGCCTGACGACCGCGGAGTCTTAGAGGGCGTCCGTTGCAGCTGCAGCAGTGCCTGGCTCGGTGACCTTGGGATAGATTTCGCCGAGCGGATCGACCGTGAGATACTCCTAGTTATGGGCCTGTGGCTCGGTGTTGGCCGAGTCGGAGTCTTAAAGGAGCCGCTGTTTGCAGCATTCGGGGGAGGTGTAGAGGGCCGTGGTGGGGGTGTGCCAAATAGTTGGTGATCCAAGTCGTCGCCTTCCGGGGGCGGAGGTGTCGCAGAGCGATCCAGTGTCGGTTTCTCATCTTTGCCAGTCGTTGCCAGTTTCGGCTCTACCACGATTGGCCCAGTCTGGACAATGTTTACCGCGAGCTCCCCAAGGACCTTTGGAATTCCATCCTTCCTGGGAGACGGAAAAAGGAGGCGTCGGGTCGTGCCGAGGTCATCCTCTTCAACTGCGATGGGGCTATTGGCCGTTCCGCTACCCCTTGAATGAGTCGACCCCGGCCCCTTCCCGTTTGGGGAACCGAGCAAGTTGGGCATCTTTGCCATGGCCGGTTGTGAAGCTTGCCTTTGGCCACCATTGCCATCCGTCACGGCACTGTTTTGGCGAGTTGACTGAGAATCTGTTTCTCCGCCCTCCAGGTCGTTGGGAGACGGCTGATCGCAGGGCCCTATTGGATCAGTTGTGAAGTATGCCTCCGAAGTAGGGTTCAGCTGCCCATCGCTCTTGGTACGCGACTTTCTGGAACGGGAGTTGCCGGCCTTCGACTCGCGCTTCCTACGAGGTTGGTTGAGTCTGGCTGCGTCTTTATCCCACCTGTCAGGCGGCCGATGACACTTGAATTTGGCGAGCCAGATACCGCACGCTATCCTTTGTCAGTCTCTCCACCCAAAGAAGCGATACTCGAATGGCACTTACGGTTACACAAGAGGAGTTCTTTCCAATCCCCTCTGTTGTCTGTAACACCAAGGTTCTTCTTGACTAGGCGGTGCATTGTTGGCTGGCCTTCAGTGTTCCTCGCCAAGATGTCAATCGTCGTCACACAGCCCGGCTTGTCCGAAAACTCATAGAAACCTGGAACACCTTGATGATCCTGAGTCCAGATTTTCCGCCAGGTTGGTGTCTCGATGGCTCCGCAATTGTTGCAGAAAGGGGGCATCTCTCCCTTCTGGATGGCGCTTTCCAAGCGTTCCTTGATCGACTGCTTCTTGACCTGATTCTTATTGAACCTCGGCGCCTCTGCGCCATCAGTGGCAGGACACGGGGCTTCAGAGTGGGATACTTGGGGCAATGTCAGGGCCATCATGTCTGGTGCCGGGTCGCTGGCTGGAATGGCCGGGGGAACTGTGGCACTCCGGGATACAGGTCTGGACGGCGGGCGTGCCGGCAGAGGCTGGGTTTCTTTCGGGGTTGGCGCAGCGGGTGCCGGTTCGGAAGCGGATACTGGCGGCTCCGTGCTAGAAAGTGGTTGATCCTTCGGCGAAGCTGCCGCCACACATTCCTTGGGCTGGGCGTCATTCAAAGGTAGCTGGGACATTTGGATAGAAGCGCTCGCCGTGACGTCTATGTCCATCTTCATGCCGGTGGAATCCATCTGCTTAACTCCATCCGCAGGCTGAGAAGCCGGACGATTATCCATCACCTCTGCAAATACGGGTGCAGTCTGCGAAGCATCTTGGCTCACGTGTTGCTCCTGGACAGCTGGTCCCGGCTCTGATCGAGGCGGGCATGATGCCGTGTTCGACCTCTTGAGTGTCCTAGATGCAGGATTCTTTGGAGCGGTTGCCCTGTTCAGGGATTTGGCTCTTCCAGCTGGGTTGAAGATACTGGTGACCGGCAAGAACTCTGGTGGGCCGGGGTTGACCTCTTGAAAGGGGAAATTTTGCGGCTGTGGTTGCGGGTTGCGGCCTTTTCGGACGGGCGCCTGTGTCGCCAGTTTGGTGGCGGGAAGGTTTGGGGGCAGGTCGGGTTGAGATTGTCTTCGCGGGAGCTCCTGTGGCAGGTCTTCCTCGTCAAAGAAGTCCTCGATTCCTCCGCTCATAAATCCAGAGTCTACCGGGGCCAAGGACATGGAGGGTAGGACGGGGCTGGAGGGCATAGGGCTCGATTGCATGTAAACGCTTGCCCTGGGCACCGGGGGGGATGAACCAAGATCTGCTGCGCTCTCAGGAGTATAGCCCCGATCGGGAGACAGGGCGATGGACTCTGTCGGGGACCGCGCATCCCGAGCCATACTCATCTGCAAAGCCTGCTGGCCAAAGTTTGGCGGGTACGGGTGGGTGTTCTCAAACTCGGCCAGTGATCCTCTCCGGGGGATCATGACTGAATTTCGCTTGCGCTGCTGCTTCTGTAGCATTGGCGCTTCCGGAACAGGAGTAGGGGCTCGGGGGATATCCTGCAGATGGCCAACGGGCGGGGCGCTTCCAGCGGCAGCAATAGGTCTCATATTTCGGAGAGAGCCTGAAGTGCTTGCCGCAACCCTCAGCGAGTCTGGCGCTGACCCGAACGGCGCAGCATTGCTGTAGTCGACCTGTGTGATCTTTGCCCTCTTCCTATGCGGTCCGTCATCGGCGTCGGTGGCCTCCTCGGCTGCCGACGTGTTCCCAGTTTCCAGCGGCTTCTTACGAGGCCTTCCTCTAGGCCTTCCCGTGGGCGCCTTTCGAGACGCTCTCGACGAAGGACGGGAGGGCCGGGGAGGCTTCTCGTGTACAATCTCGATAGGCGGCTGGGAAGACGCGGGTTCCTCAAGCGGGATTCGCGGAGCAGTAGGAGCGATGCTGGGGGGTCGGCTCGGTTGGTGTGGCAAGCAATCGCTCCGTATATCAGAGAACCTGTTCTCTGGCGCAAAATGGTCGAATCCCACGGGAGCTAGGGCAGGAGATGGAACGGCGGCGACGTTTGCAGACCGACCAAGAGCAGGGTTCGACTGGACAAAGGAATTCCACTCGGCATTTGTCGTGTCCACGGGCGTTGGAGCAGACCTCATGTTTTGAGAATCCATGTTGAGACTCGATGACTCGGCGCGTTGCATCTTCGGCACAGCAGTCAATTTCAGCTTGACCTCCAGAGTTTCTCGGATGCCATTTCCGAATATCGCCAATAGATTCCTCGCGACACGCCCGGTTACTAGTTGGGATTGAGGGTCGCTGTTCGCATCGAGGCCCCAGGACAGCATGCCCTGGCCCACCAGTGGGGTGTCTGGTTCTGAGTAGTCGAAGGCGTAGACGGTGTAGTCATTGTCGTGCTGGTTAATAATCTCAGGACTGCACTGAGCGACGGCCAGGAGGCATGTCCTAAGGTCAATGACGCCAATTGAGTTCTTTTCGTCGAGAGGGATAGTCTGTATTTGCAAAATGTGCGGCCACCTTGCTAAGCAATTGACTTGGTTTTCCCTGTCGAAGGTATAATGGACCTTCACTGCCGGGCGGAGGAAAATGCATTAGCGATCTCGGGCTGGATCTGAATGAGAGCAGATCCTTCTTACATCCCATAGGCCGGACTTGAAGGCCAAAGTCATCGGCTTCCTGTGGCATCGGCGCTGGTGGTGGTGCAGCGGAGCCCCTTGGCCCCAGCCTGCCTGCGGGCACCATTGTTCAACCACCGTGGAGCTTTGACACTCCCGTGAGCGATTGACGGCGGGTTGGAGGCTATTTGATGTTGTTTAGAAGTTGAAGTTGGAATGAAATTGGAGATTGTTGAAGTGGAGTGGGAAGAACGCAATTAAGCATTGACCTCGTCCCAAACTGTTTGGTTTAAAGAGGCTGGTGTCATGGCTCGTGGGTCCAGCCACGGGCGCGTAATAGTCGCGTCTCTGGAAATATCGCCGTAAAAACGGCCTACCCCTTGCAGGACTAAGACAAAGAAATTGAAAGATATTGTCAGTCCGGCTTCTTCAACGGCGTGTAACTGTGGCAAATGCAATTGCAGCTGGGCTTACGAGAGAGAGCTTCCCAGCCTTTAATCCGTGTTGTCGAGGTGTAAAGATGGGATTATACGGAAGGCTCGAGCCGGTCTGTAAGTTTACAAACTCTCAACAGCCAAAAACGCGGGTCCAGGAGTTGAGTTGACGTGTGGCTTTGGTGGGCTGCAGCTCAGGTGGACCCGCTCTAACGCGCCTGCACGGTACGCCTAGGCTAATATGGGGACCCACCCGACTCCGGCAGGGGGGACTGGTCTGGATTGGAGGACGGCAACTTTCCTCGGATTTTAGTCCTGAGTCTCTGACAACTCCGGAGGTCCTCCCAAAGGCAGCAACAGCCACAGATCTGACAGCCGAAAAGAGAGGGAAAAAGTGCCGTCTTTTTTGAATTATACCCTGCGGGGGCGGGGGCCCTGCCTATTTATACTTTCTGAAGACACCCCCCACTTGCACTTTTCGGCCACCAACTCCATCTTGATAACATGACGCGATCTTGGTCTTGCAGAGTTTCTGTAACTGCCAAGCTGCAGCCAATCACATAACACCCTTCAGTTTCGCAACCACACCTTTTTCCCAGCTCCACAACTGACAGCGTGGAACGAGGCTATTTCTACATCTACGCATACTTATAACTACACTTATTGTTTAATGAATTTCGCGTTCTATGCAACATGAAAATGAAACTATCGCCTTTTTCCATCAGCGAAGCCCCTATCATACCCAGTAGTTGTTGTTTCCAACCCCTAATATTGCCACACAGCCTTGCCGTTATCATTGACGATGGTTTTCCTTGACAGGACCTCTTCGACGACCTCCTTCACACCTTGCTTGCCCTTCTTCTTCTCAATGAAATGCTTCACCACCTCGCCCCGGCTCATCGTACCCTCCATCACGACCCGCTCAACATAATGCTCACTCGGCAATCCGAGATGGTTATTTGGGTATTCGCGGAAGTCGGAATCGTTCAGGAGAGCTAGTTTATCCGTATCCTTGGATTCTTGGAAGAATGGCTCGCTCACGTTGTCCTCCGGCTTGATGGCCTCCAGCGATGGTGGCTGCCATTGTGGTGTGCCTCTCGGTTTCCGGATAAGCAATGCTGATACACCCTCGGTGAAATCATGGTGTCGCATAAATTTTGCAGCAATCTGGTGCTCCCTCCTGAACGTCTCGGCGATGGACCACTTCCTGCCAATCTGCATCTGCCTCAGGCTCACGTGAACCGCGGTCGGGGATCTCTCGTGGAGTGTCTTGATCGTCTTTTCCGCCCACTGCCCGACTGTGCTGTTCTCTGCCTTCGTCTCCTGCTCGAGGGCTTTGATGATCGCGGGCACATTATCGTGGCTGAAGCAACGGTCGATAGCACTGCGCAGCTCTCCAGCCAGCTGCATGGGCTGGTCATGCGGCAAGCCTGTGCTGAATTCTTCGATGGTTGAGCTAATGATCTCGAGTCTCCGCGTCAGGGGGTCGCTGTCCTTGAACCTGAGCTCCGCTAGGCGCGACTCCAGATTTGGCAGGCTGGTCGAATGCAGGTAATGAGTCGCGACTCCAGAGTAGAACACATTGACACCCTTTAACCTGTCGCTCGTCAGGGCGAGATATGTTCCCGTCGCACCAGCCATTCTGGGCAGGAAGAATGAGGCCCCGACGTCAGGGAAAAAGCCAATGGTCGTCTCTGGCATGGCAAAAAGCGTCCGTTCAGTGGCGATCCTGATTGGCGCGTGGACGCTTAGTCCGACACCACCTCCCATCGTGATGCCATCCATGAATGCAACGTATGGTTTTTCGTATGTCGCAATCAGATGATCAAGCTTATATTCCAGGGCAAAGTAGTCCGTTGACCTTTTTTGGCCTTCTGGGCCGGTCTCGTTTGCCTGTGCAAGAGCCTTGACATCCCCTCCGGCGCAAAACGCTTTCTCCCCAGCTCCTTTCATAACGATCACGTTCGCCATATCGGACTTCTGCCACTCGAGTAATCTCGGCGCAATTTTCCTGGCCATCGATCCGTTCAGGGAGTTGAGTTGGGCCGGTCGGTTGAGCTCAATCGTTCGGAGTCCGTATAAGCTGTTGAAAAGAACATCTTCGGGTTCGTCCCCCGGAACCTCGCGGAAGATTTCGGCCATCGATTGGGTTGACATCTATAAAAAATAAATGGTAAGCAAAATAGGGCTTGCGAGGCTGGTGGAATAGCAGTACCAGTGCTCTATGCTTGGGGGCATGCTGTGAGAGGATCTTCGCTCGAAGAGGCATGGCAAAGCTAACTCTGCAGCCCCGACAGGCAGCCGATGCTGCTGGTCTAGCTCGACTGATAATCACCGTGGAGAACATCTAAAAGTCAATTCCTGTAAGCCCCAGGACCATAGTCTGGAATTGGTGGTTTGAGAAGCTTCCCAAGGACGGTGTTATAGGTATACGAACTCGGCAGGTCGGCAATGCTTTTCCATGATGCAGCTAAACCGAGCTCCTAGCGGCGATTTTTCGAGCCATGCGTACAATCTGCGACCGAGAGGGACGGGACCGATTGACTGTCGCCGGGCCTATAATTTTCCCCCTTTGCAGGTGTGGGGCCTACCTTGACACAGCTCCTCCAATCAGACCCAGCTTTTCCCCAAGCTCTCCCAAGAAAACTTCAGCCTTGCCATTTTCATTCAACCTCCCCCACTACAACAATTCGACATCACCATTGTCGTTCAATATCGCCCACACCAGCCATTTACAATCCTACCGTCGCCATTTTTATTTAACATCCACCAGGAGGCATTGCACATTTTGACAATGGCGGACGCAAAGATTCAGTTAGTGTACACCCTGCAGATGGTTACCGGTTGACAATATTAACATTCTCGCAGGGAGCTTCTTACCAAGCACCGGAACGAGCTCACGTTTGTGGCCCTGTCCCAGCTCCGTGACCACTTGATACTGACCGATCGGTAGCGAGTACGAGATAGCACAGCTAGAGGAGCACGAGTTCAATGCCGGCCCTCTGTAAGGCCCCGCCCCGCCTTGGTCGTTCATGATGCACGAGGCTAACGAGATGACCGCAGCTCGATCCTACAGACCGCCGTACGAAGCCATAACCAGGTCCTCATAAGTTTGCGAAATTCGAGGAAGATCCTCGCTCGGGTGAAGGCATTCGACCGGCATTGCAACATGATCTTGGAGAATGCCAAAGAGATGTGGACGGAGACCCCGAGACTCGCCAACGGGAAGAAGGGAAAGGCTGTGAACAAGGATAGGTTTATCAGCAAGATGTGCGTGCTTGAATCTTGGGGGGCGATTTACGTCCGCCCCTGGGGGGAGCGTCCTTTTGTGAGCCACTTGCTAACGTTCGCCCGCAGGTTCTTGAGAGGAGACTCGGTTGTTCTGGTTCTGCTAAGTTAATGGGACTCGTCGTGATGGTGCGGTTTCGGTTTGGCATTAAAATACGCTGATATGTGGGGCAACGGTCATTCGAATAGGGTTAAATGGGCGTTGAAATGACGGTGGTTCTATTTTTCGGTGAACATGAACACGATGAAATACCCCAAAAGGCTGTTCTCTCATATCCAACAGTTTTCCACCCTAGAGATATTCTACCTTAACCTTGCCTCCCTGGCTAAAGCGAGCCACTCAAGGCATACAGTACATGTACGACAGATCTATCCTGCCTCAACAACTTAGCCTTTCTCACGACCTTACTCCACAGCTTTCAGGCCGGCCAGGCCAAGGAAGAAGCTGGCCAAGCCCCAGGCGCCGGGATCTGGGACTTCCTCGAACCCGGAGCCACCAACATATACCGTCCTCCCGAGACTCGCCTTCATGCCCTTAGTCCCCTCGGCGGCGTCCTTAGATGCCTCAGCCGCCTGCTTCACATCGCCAGTCTTGCCAAGCACCTCGACGAAGGGATGCAGGGCGTCTACGAGTGTGCGGTCGCCCGGTCTTGCGGGTGTGTACTTAGACAGAGCCTCCAGGCTCTGCTTCAGCGCTGCGGCCCAGATCTTGGGTGATGCCTCACCTGAACCCTGAGTGCGGAGCGAATGGACGAGGGAGTTCAGGAAGATGGCGTATAGTGCTCCTGATGTGCCATCCATTGACCTCTCCACAACGGGCACGATGTTGGCGACGTCAACGACGGCGTCTCCCGAAAGCGGGGTAGTGGACAGATGTTCCAGTATCGCTGATAGATGTAAGCTCGGAAGACCACGACACGCGAGGGCTAGATAGGGGTGGCTAAGGGGTACAGTATTTACTTGCCTTCCGCGCCTCTCTTGAGGCCAATACCGCAGTCGCCATCGCCAACAACGGTGTCGTACCGTGTGACATCGGGCTCGACCGAAATAACGCTCTTGAGAGCGGCTGTCAACGCTGCCTGAGACGATTTCGCATCCGCCGTCAGTCCACTGGAACGGATCTGATCGCCGGATGTCGCCTTATCCTCTCTCGTTGCCGTATTCTTCGCTTCCCAGGTTTGCTTGGAAATAGGAGAACTCCAGCCAGTAGCTTCGCAGGGATAGTCCAGAAGATCTATCATGCTAGGGCCGCCGATTTCAGTGTTGACGACGTTGAGCAGAGTGATGCTGAATCCCAGCCCATTCAGACTCGTCATGTAGGTGCCACTGAGGATGCGGACGGGGCGGATGCCGTAGCTCTTCTCCAGCTGCGAGACGACCTCGGCGGTGACGCCACCCATCTCGAGGACGCTGACGCCGCCGAGATTGTTCACCATCAGGACGACCTCGTTCGAATTGACGTTCAAGAAAGCCCGGTCCTGGTCGTTCTGATCCAGCAACTGCGCCAGCATCGTGCCCACCAGCTCCGGCAGCTCGACCTTCTCCTTGCCCGACCCGGGCTCGTTGTGGATGCCCATTCCGATCTCAACCTCACCGACCTTGAGGTGGCCCGCGTCCTCCGCACTCGGCGGGGCCCGTCCGGGGACGTGGACGTGCTCGAGGCTGGCGCCAACGCTGACGAGGTTCTGGGCCGCGAGCCCCGCGACGCGCGCGACGTCGTCGAGGCTCCTCCCCTGAGCGGCCAGGGCGCCGGCGATCTTGTGCACCAGGACGGTGCCCGCGATGCCGCGGCGGCCGACCTTGCCGGCGGCGGCGCGCCCCACGCCGACGTCGTCGCCCACGACGACCATCTCGACGGCCGCGCCGGCCGCGCGGGCCTTCTCGACCGCGACGCCGAAGTTGAGCACGTCGCCCGTGTAGTTCATCACCGTCACCAGGACGCCGGCGTCGCCGTCCACGCGCGACGTGATAGCCGCCCGGACCTGCTCGGCGCTTGGGCTCGCGAAGATGGTGCCCGCCACGGCGGCGCTCAGGAGGCCCGGCCCCACCATGGAGGCGAAGGAGGGCTCATGCCCGGAGCCGCCGCCGCTGATGATGGAGACCTGCTGCTTGGAGCTGTTGCTCGGCCGGCGGTAGACGATCTTGTTGTCGGCGTCGAGGGCGACGCCGGGGTTGGTGAGGGTGATCGACCGGAGGGCCGAGTTCACCAGGTGGGTGGGGTCGTTGATGAAGTGCTTGGCCGACATTGTGTCGTTGTCTTGCCTTCCCTGCCTACCTGCCTTTTCTGGGTAGGTGGTGTTAAAGAGAGCAGGGTTGAGTGTCTGTCGCAGAGGTGGGGTCTCGGCGAAGGGGAGAAGGGATAGGGAGGATAGGGGACCTCAATGGCTACGGGAATAGCAATCAAATTAAATAAATCGATGGCAAAGTTCGCGAAGAATTGTGTATCTACCTATGACCTATCTACCCTACTAATATAGAGGAGCTTAGGAAAAGCCCCTCAATGGGGCCCAGTTAGTTGAGCCCGGCAGAGCCATCGCGCGGTGAGGTGGGGTGACGTCGGCATAGACAGGCGCGGGGTTTAGTTTACACAATGGCATGTGATGAGTCACGTGATACACTCTGTTGGTGTCCCGCTTGGCAACAAAAGGGGGGGAGCCCATATTTGGAGTTGGAGTGTTGGACCACGTACCTTCTTGGATCTGAGGGGAACAACGACAATACCCCATCCGGATTTACTTAGCATTTGGGGCAATTGCGAAGCCTGCCTTGAGCTCAATGCTTGAGTGGCGAGCCTAAAAGGGCGGCATTGGCACGCCTCCGGGCGTGTTATCGAGGCAGGAGTTCGAAAAGTGAAAATGACTGGTATATGGCTAAATCGGTGTGGTTTGAGATTCTAGCATCTATCCGCCTGTGGTGTCCATTCCCAGCTCCCAAGCCTTTCAGACCTGTAAAGTCCTGGTCTGGAAGTCAAGCCTATCGAGACGTGAGGCCAGACATATCATTCTCAGTCATGAGAAAACGCATATTCTGTGTGTAGTACCTTACCAATGGTACTCTCTGCCTCCGATCCAGCTCCTGTTAGGCAAACTTATAATTTCCCCTTAAATTGTGACAAGGGACTCTACAGCAACGGCGCCGGTCGACATGGCGAGAGCCTCACCTTACGACGTTGACTACGACGTTGACTACGACGTTGACTTCTGGCTGATACACATAACCGACGAGGGCTGCGATTTCATAATCCGAAACAACAATGGGCGGCTCTTCTACCTCCACTTCGACCCGTCTCGATTCTGTTAGTCCCACAAGGTGACAGAGGGTACTTCAAGTACCTCAACATGCTATGATCTGGCGTGAAAAGGATGGATGATTTCTATCTGCAAGACACTTGTGACTGGCTGTTGAAGCCGTTAGAGCCTCTGATTACTCAACTGGCGGGGGTACCTCCTCCCCAGGCACTGGTCTGCTGCAAACATGGCATTGTTCAGGATGGGAACCATTACCATCGCTGGTATATCGGTCTCGGGAATTCCACCATGCTTTCCATTTCAGGTTCGGGCTCGCTGGCTGTGACGCTCGCATCTCAATCGCTATCCTTGAGGGACAACTCGTGAATCGTGATCCCGGCGTCCGGCTCCTGGTCGCACTCCATGGTCTCGTCGAAGTCTCCTTCTTGAGGATTCAGAACCCAGGTATGGCGTTGCTCCTGCCGGTAGTCGATCTCGAAGCGGTCGTCGAGTTGGAGGACCTGCCATGGGAGGCTTCGAAGAGCCTCTAACAGCCCCTGTTAGCTCACCACTTCCCCTATTTCGCAGATGCCTGCTTGCGTAAGGTCTGATGCCTACTCAACAGGGAACCATAATCCTCCAAAGTCGTAACTTTGACCCAAGTTGTACCATATCGCAGCGGCCCTTGGCAGAATTCAGGGGGTGTGTGGCGTGGCTCCTGCTCCCTCTTCCTGACCTCTTTCAGAAACAGCTCCTTCATCCAGCTATGCAGCTTGCCCTCGGAGCGATCGGGTACCTACAGTAGATCAGCCAGCGTTCTGACCTTCTTGATGATACGTACGCCTTTGATGATGATATACCAAGGGCCTGAATCACCAGCAGGCCTGACCCTGCCCCAAAAGGATTTCGTTGACATTATTCCGTACGAGGCAAACGTTTATGGCGAAGGTAGCAATTGGGAGAAGAAAGTAATAGGGAGGGAGTCCCCTTTATAGTAGATATTGCACCATGCTCCAGTCGACTAGATCGAGTCAGATCGATTCTTTTTCGCCTCGATGACCCAGACCGGTCGAAGCATGGCATCACTCGACTCCCTCGGGCTGGCTAGCATCAGTGAGGAAGTACCTGAATTAGCACCAGTGAATCTATCCCCTGCGACTAGTGAGGTGTGACGGAGCCAGGTAAGCTTGTACACATTCATGGAGGAAAGAGTAGAAAAGGGGCTGAATCACATGCAGCCCCTGAGATACCGACTGAGATGGGGGCTGAGAGAAAGGAAGCCGTTTACAGAATTAAAAAAGGACAAAGTTGTGCGAGCCATGTATGTGATTAGATGGAATAATCTCCCAGTCCCAGGTGGACAAAATGGACCAAGGTTGAATAGTCCCGCCCGCTCAGGGGCTATAGAATCCCGACAAGCCCTGCTTTCAACGCCATTGCGAGTCGTCTAAACCATGGCGATATTGCCTGCAGGATACCAGGCTCCATTTCTCCCTGGGTTCCCTAGGGAGGATGACGCCTTCGTGGCAGAGAAGGGCCCCGGCCATCAACGGCCAAGTGGGTTAGATATTCTGATACGGCGCATTTACAAGGTCGACGGCCATGCCATCGCGAACCTAGACGCAGCATACGACACATAAAAGTAAATATCTAGATTCTGGCAAGGGTTGAACTCAAAATATCCACATTATCTTCAAGATTTAGATCGCCAGGCCTTGGCCCAGCACGTTTCTAAATATAGAGTGGTTCCAAAAAACATTGCCTGCGCCGGACCTCCCCCAACACCCCAATCATTATGCATGGCTTTCAAAGCTGATGACGAGTCCCGCATAAACGCCAGCCAGATGAACCTAGTCCATGAAGTATGACCAAGAAACGCCAATTCCCCCCCCCCAAAAAAAAACCCCAGAGAGTTATGATGCCGCCAATGCTTTGTGCGAGGGCCGCCTACTTCATCACGAACAGGCTCCCTCCAACGATGCTCAAGACGATAGCCGTAGTCAAGAAGCCAGCCGCGACGCGGTCGCCCACCGTGATGGGCGCCAGCTGCGTGATGGGCGAGGTGGTCTGGGTGCCGGCATTGACGTCGCCCTTGGAGGTGCCGCCGGTCGTCGCCGTGACGGGGGCGGCGACGCCCTTGCCGACGAGCGTGTACATGACGGCGGACAGGGCGTTCATCTGCTGGCCCACGCCGACGGCGCCGTCGAAGGACCCGACGTCCCACCTCGTGCCGCACGCCGTCCCCGGCCGGCCGCTGAAGCCCTGCGCGGGGGATCCCGTGCACGACTGGGCCGCCGCCGCAGCGCTCGTCCGGATCAGGGAGCTGATGGCGTCGAACGTGAAGGGGGCCATCTGCGTCGTGCGCGCCATCCACCGGAGCAGGTATCCCTTGAAGCTCTGCTGGTCGACGTCGCAGCGCCCCACGCTCTCGCACGCCCGCTCGGCGGCGATGCCGCTGTTGTTGAAGAACCGCCCCTTGGTGGTGTCGAGGATGCCCTGTACCCGGCCCCTCCAGACATCGGATCCTTCGGTGACGTTGTACATGACGGCAGCTCCGTGGAGGAAGATACCGGCATTGTAGGTCCACTGGATCGTGTCCAGATGGGTGCAATTGTCCTTGCCCGTCACCGAGGCACCATCGTAGATCTTGAAATCGGGAGTGATCAACCCCACCTCGACTTCCCAATCGAAGACCTTCTCGGCCCACTCGGCGTATGTCTGGTTGCCAGTATACCGGGCGAGCCGCGAGGCAAGATTGAAGAAGCATCCATTGGAAATGGAGTTTTTGTAATTGAAGCCATTGTTGAAAGTAAAAATCTGCCACCGCAGCCCACCGTTGCAAGTCTCCGGGTCCCACCGAGTGGCGTACTGGTTGAAGACTGCCTGCGCAAGAGCGAGCCATTGGGGTTGGTCCGCAGGAGGGTTCGGGAAGTTGTTCTCGGCGGCGGACATGGCGGCTAAGGCCCAGAACCCTTGATCGTCGTTGCCCTCGGTTCGTGTCTGGTTTTTGGGCATGAAGTCTCGGTCATCACCGACCTGATGGAGCATGGCCTGTGTGATAACCTTGTTATATGTCGTGTCTCCGGTCAGGGACCAGTAGTCGATGAGGGTCCCAAACATGGCCCCGGCTTCCCACCCTGTAACTGAATGTTAGCTCGCGCAGCTGGACGGGGAAGCGGAGACCGGCATACAGAAGTACGGATCCGGGAGGTTTCCCGGGACATCGCCCGTATTGTTTCCGGTATAATACTTCATCAGCCCAAATGCTATTGTGCTAGCAGCTGAATTTACCGATGCTGCAAAGCGTGGTCAGCTCTGTTTCCTTAACCCACCAACGAGGTAAACAAACCGGCATTGTCCAGTGTCAATTCAATGGCGTTTGTTGAATGGGCAAGGAGGCAGAAGGTGCCCGCAGCTCTCAGGAATCCCCTCATGCTGAAGAAAATTGGAGCTGGGAGATAGGGAAGAAGAGGAAGATAGAAATGGTGCTCTAAAACGATTGTAAAAAAGTACGAGAAAGAAAGGTCATGCTCATGCAGAGATCCAGTCTGTGGTGGCAGCAACCAGTGAGTGAGGCAATACGAAAGAAGCTCAGCCTGGGACTGCAAGTGGCTGGGAAAGGGTGCACAAGGAACAGGAAATAAGACGACAGGCAGTCAGTCGTGCAAAGGTACCCGACCTGGACAAGAAGGAGGGTCACAAAGAGGACAAAGAATGGAGAGAGATAGAAGTCGGAACGAAAGAAATGCCACACCGGGACCTGTGATGAAAGAAGGCAAGTAGAAGAACCAAAGCCTCGGAAAGTGAAGAGTAGAAGTGAGGAAACAAATGGAGAGGAAACAATAAAATAAGTTGAAATCATCTAGATCCTAACCGAACGTTTTGCTCCTGCAGACACGGACTCGGATCGCTCGACCGCAAAGAGTTCCTGCAATTTCGTCCGATCGAGACTCCATAGCTACTGAGTCTCGATTCACAGCTGGATGGATGGAGGCTGTGCAAAGGGGCGAGCTGAAACACGGACAGGCTTAGCAACCGCCAAAGCTTCGCTGCGGCTGTCTCAAAGCGCTGTGGCTGGCCCCTGCATGTGAACCCTGGATATAGGGATTCCCTGTTCTTAACGTATTACCACGTAATATTATTCCTGGTGCTGAACAGATAGGATCGTCTTATAATCCATAAACGGGCACTTATTAATGAGCCAAGTCGAACCCTAAGGTGGTAATGCTTGATTGAGATAAGAATGACCCACCCTGAGGGTTGGGGTCACTGGGCGCCTTGTTGAAACAGAGGCGGGGCGGGTACGGGCGGGATAGCGCCGGGGGGTTTTTTAGGTTGATTCGGGGTCGTGGGCCAACCCACTTCCTTATCCTCAACCCCCTCGGGGACTAGCTATTTTTGTCGCCGCTTACTTGAGGTAAGTGGCTACACTTGTTCTTTGCTGGAAGGTCGTGTAGCGTTCATGTGGTCCATTGGGCAAATATCATATGTAGGAAAACTAAATAAGGCTTACTGTAGAGGGTAAAGGGCTTTGTCTTGGAGGGACTGGGGTCTCAACATAGTTGGACGACCCTCTGAGAGTTGTTGCTGAAGACAAGGATGAGAAGACCTTCGTAGTACTAGAAGTCTGGGAGGGACTGGTCTGACTGTGGTAGGACGACCGTCTGACTGAGGTTAGTTGAGGCAAGTAAAAGGAAAGGTGAATTGATCAAGACCATCTTAGGTTGCGCGATGTGTTGGGGGTAGGTTGACCACTTTCCGAGGGCGAGGTTTGGATCAGGAAGGCCGCGAGGTTGAGGGGCTTGAAGGATGAGAGAAAGAAGGAAATTCTCTGGTATTTTGAGGAAGGAGTTGGCATGTCTTTCTGAAAATAAATTCAAACGTCAACCAAAGGTGGTGATTAATGTTATCTTGGGGGCCCAGTGTCACATAACTCTGCCGCCTGCGTTGCAACATTTGACAAACTAAACCTTACAGGTGATAGCGTACAGCCAGCTTGCAGATCTGGCCTGGCAACTCCTCGCGGAATTCATCCAAATGGACGACGATAGTTCTATAGTAAGGCCGGGGGAGGGAATCTCCAGAGGTATCTCGAACTTAGCTTCCTGTAGAAGATCCTTAATAGGACCTTGGCCACATTGATGTTGTAATCATTCTCCACCAGCCTTGCGTTTCTTTGATGGCGGTGCCTCGTCACCATCCTCCTCGAGTTCCTCCAGGTCGAGTTCCATGTCGGACTCGAACTCAAGGTCACTCAAGGCGTCCTGTTCCTGAGCTTGGGCTTTTAACCCCCGTTAGTCTCGGAATTCAAGGACAGGATAGGTCCAACCTACTGAAATATTTGATAGCCCCTGGCCAAAGATCCTCGGCAATAGTGACGGCCAAGGTATCGCCCTCTGGGAAGATTTCGAGACCGTCCAACTCGTCATCGTCGTCGTCGTCGTCGTCGGCATCGTCTTCTGATGGCTCCACCTTCTTGCCCTCGAGTCTGAGCTTCCGCTGCTTCTGCTCCTTCTCGATAGCCAGTCGGCTCTCCTCTGCGGAAATCCTCTGACCCCTGAACCCAAACCAGGCAAAGAAGCTCAAGCCACCGAGTCCGGTTTCCTCAATCTTCTTCTTCAACTCCTTCTGCTGGGGCGTGAGCTCCTTGTCCTTAGCCTTGGCACCGCCCTTGCCGGCCTTCTCGAGAGCCTGGTCCTCGTCCCAGACGCGCTTAACCATGCTGAGCAGACCCCCGGTCAGGTCCTTGTCCTTCTTCCACTTGATGTCCACCGGCTCGCTGACCAGACCGGCCCAGCCATCCTCGGCACGGCGGTACCAGAACTTCTTCTCGAGGACGCGGTCCTCGAAGTATTCGTTCTCGCTGAACTCCCACTTGATGGCGACGCTTCTAGGGTCTCCCTTGGCGCCATTCTCGATCTCGAAGTGCGATACCGACAACGAGGTGAGGCACGCCAGGAGCAATGCTGAGTCCGACGGCTGGATATACTCGTCGATGTCTGGCGGGGCCTGCTCCAGGACCAGAGGCCAGAAATTGGGGATTTGCGCAACGATCTTGTGGCGCTTTTCGTAGAGGGGTTGTGTCAACTGCACTTGGTGACGGACTTTGGCCATAGGTTAGCGTGCATTGTCCCTCTTGCATGGCGGTCGTTTGGAAGACTGGTGTGTGTGATTCGGCGCATCGTTTGTCGCATCGAGTAAAACTTGATGCCAGGAGGGACTCACTAATTTCCGTCTCGACATCGTCAAACTCGAGCTCGAGCTCCGCCAATTCCTCGTACGTAACCAGGGTGTCTTGCAAACTAGACGCCATTGTTACTGCTGTATCAATTGGATTCGGAAATGGAGTAAAATGGACGTCGAGAATTTGGCTTTGGAGGTTCTGCTATCAAAAGCTTTGCAAGCGAAATTGGCTCTGGAGGCGGGGACCTATTAGCGGGTCCGGGCCGAGCTTGTGTGGGGCCGGTCCGCTGATGCTGGGTCCGGAAAGCCGATGAGAATTTCACAGCCCGGTCATAGCCTTAAGAGCGAGAGTGGGTCACGTGGACGGACTTATTTGTTAGCCAAGCAGCACCACTTGCTACAAATCGCGTCCTCGTCGGACATTCCACATAAAACCTGGAACTACCTTGCTAGTTTCCTTCCTCTCACTCTCGATGAGATTGCTGAACGGCGACGGCCCGATGTAACTTGCGATTCTCACACGCGGCTGTGCCTAGGCAGTGGTCCGGTTTCAGTCGGCTCTTACTTTCGTTTTCTGTTACTAGCGGGCTAGTCCGCCAACCCGTCACACGGCTAGTGTCGCTGTGAAGCCATAGAATTTGGATGTCTGGGTAAACCCATATTTGCTTGATCGAATCCTATACCTCCTCCTTGTTCCACAGCAGAAGCTGTGCCAACAAAACCGAGGACATACCGGTGAGACCACAGACTACTCTGGACACCGAAAACGGCACCCTTCTCCCGACAAATACTGCTCACGGGGAACCGAACTCTGTAGTCAAAATGAGCCATGCCGCCTTTACGGAACGGGACAAGCCCCAGTCCAACCACCCCGAATCACGGGTGCTCATCATCATGACTGGGGGTACCATCTGCATGCAGCCGTCTGTAGATGGGTTGGTACCAATGACTGGTTTCCTCGAGAGTGCCATGGCCCCTCGACCGTCGTTTAACGATAATTCAACCCCTCCAGGTAGGCGTCTTCGATATCCGTTCGGCGACTGGAGGATAGAATCATGGGCCGAATCATAGCCTTGGCCGTTACTGACTGGACACAGTCAAGCTCCACGCTTACAAGAATGGCGTCGAGTTCGAACTTGACAGCCTTCGCACGCCTCTGAGTGCCTACTCGCGACACATCCGGTACGGTATTCTGGAGTTCCAGCCTCTTCTAGATTCCAGCTCCATCTCGTCTTTCGGCTGGACCGAGGTCGCTCTTACCGTGAAGGAGAATTACCATCTCTTCGACGGCTTCGTTGTCCTTCATGGAACCGACTCTCTTTCCTATACCGCCTCTGCCCTGTCGTTCATGATGTCTGACCTGGGGAAGCCGGTCATTCTCACGGGTTCCCAGGCATCCATCTTCGCGCTCCAGTCGGATGCAGTAGACAACCTCCTGGGGTCACTTATCATCGCGGGGACCTTTGTTATTCCCGAGGTCTGCCTGTTTTTCCACCACATGCTATTCAGGGGCAACAGGACGACCAAAATCTCGGCCTCCTCCTTCGAGGCCTTTGGCAGTCCAAATTGCGACCAGCTGGCCAAGGTCACCAGCCTAGGGGTTGATGTGAATTGGTCTCTGGTGCGAAGGCCGACAAGAATCGCCGAGTTTCAAGTTACCAGGGCCCTAGACACGGCCCATGTTGCTTGTCTCCGCATATTCCCCGGTATCACGCCGGAGATGGTTGACTCTGTCCTTAGAGCGCCGGACCTGCGGGGCCTTATCTTGGAGACCTTTGGCATGGGCAATGCACCCGGAGTCGTTGATGGGAGCCTGACAAAGGTAATCCGGGAGGCTGTCGAGCGGGGCATCGTTATTGTGAACGTCAGCCAATGTACGAGCGGCTCCGTATCTCCTCTCTACGCCCCTGGAACAGCATTGGGCAGAGCGGGTGTGGTCTTTGGCCACGACCTCACCACCGAAGCTGCACTGACAAAGCTCTCCTACCTCCTGGCCCTGCCAAATCTCCGGTATGAGGAAATAGCCGCCAGGATGTCGCAGTCACTCCGGGGCGAGATGACAGAGTTGACCCTCCCCTCCTTCTCTCACCCGGGCGGAAGCGTGGACGCGGCGGCGGCGCGGCTCACACCAGCAGAAGCCGCATTCTCGGCCCTCGGATACGCCATCCGAGACGGGGACCTGGCCGCCGTGAGGGAGATCATAGAAGGCGATGAGGTAAACCATCAGCTGCTGAAGAGAACTGATTACGCCGGAAACACTGCCGTGCACCTCGCCGCCGTGGGACCGGAAAAGGAGGTTATGCGAGAACTCCTGACTAGGGGCGCGAGCGTCCACGTGAGGAACAGGGCCAACAACACATCGCTCTTTCTGGCGGAGAAGATTGGGAACCAGGAGTGCGTGGAGCTGCTCAAGGAGGCAGGGGCCCGCCTCTGGGAAGAAGAGCATCTAGTTACCAACTTGGAAACGCATTCAAGGGTTTAGAACGACTGGACCGGCGTTGACAAAAGGCACACATATGGTTCTCCTCCAGCACGGCGCTTTTTAGACGGCAGTCTGAATTTCACTATTATGTGAATCTACCTACGAATACAAGTTGATACTATGAGTGACCAAAACAAGACGCCGAGGTAGTGGTAGAGATTATCTTGTTCGTGGTGGTCGTTGAAATCCTTCTCTGACCCTGGAGCTATGCTAGCGCGTATCGCAGCCAGTCAGGAGCTGCTGCCTGCAGGCCTCCAGTACAGGCATAATTATAGCGTGTCTTGTCTGAGCCACAAAAGTTCGTGTGCTGCCGGCACGACGTGCCGAGTTGCAGTTCTCGGTAAGGCCGCTCCCCTACTGACTAACCTACTTGTCTGTGAACAGATGACTCATAAGGGAAACACACCGCGGCTTTATGGTGGTTCAACGGAAACACCGATACACCGAGGGTCCATAATATTTTCAATCACCATTACGGGCGTTTTCAGGGGCGCCCTGGAGTGTCACAACCGGACCACAGCTTCCGTTGTGTGACTCGTCGTCAGAACTGCCTGGCACTTTTATCACTGTTCTCGGTGGCGCAACGCCAACGAGGCGGATCTGCAGCATGGACGAGATGGTCGCACGGCAGGCTAGACCGTCGCCGAAAACAGGCAGCCTTGACAGCGGGGGAGGGAGGAATGGTCGAAGCTCAGTGGTCCATGGCACAGGGACCCCCCAGAGCATGACACTACGGCCGCGTCGCTGCCTGCCTGTACCAGCAGGTCGGAGCGGTAATGCAGGGCGGGGGTTCTCGTGACCCACTGCGGGAACTTGTTGATCTGCATGACCACTGGACTTGCATGGTCATAGATCCGTTGGCACGGGCAATTCTTAGGCGGTTCTCCAACCAGGCCGCTTGAATACGGCAATAGGCGGGGTAGATTGGCCTGTACCTAGCTTATGTATGTAGAGGTACCAACCTATTCACCGCCTCAGCTACCTACGTTTTATCAGCGCAGCAATTCAAGAAGGGGGGAGTCTCTGTCATATTTATTTGCTAGTGAGACTATTAGACGCAATTGTCCACTCAATCAACTCTTGGGGACCGAGTTTGGATGCCTTATTGAAGCCTATGCTAACAGACACAAACGGCGCTAAAACATAAATAAAACATGCCTTTAGAAACATGGGAGGCACCTATGTGGGTGCCTAGTGTCTTGGGCTGTTTGCTGTTTGCTGCAAGGCCATGTAAATGTCCCAGTCCGCCTTTCAGCCCACCTTAACGGCGCTTAGGTAGGATAATATACTTCCACATTGGCTGACCACCGTCCGTGGGAGTTCCAAGGTTCCAATGTCAAAGAGTTGATGTGAGCAGCCGTGCCTAGGGTACACCGCCAAGCAGACGTGGCAACAGACTCATCAGTCCACACCCACAACTTATAAGTTGCCACAGACTACTCTCTTAAAAGACATCTTCAAACGGCACAAAGAGTGTTGGTTTACTGTTTCCCCCTTATCGGTCGGAGATATCGGCCAACTGTAAAGCAAGGTACCTCTCTAGCTTAACTACTTGGGAGTCCTCAGAGCATCCAGGCTTGCTTCCTTTTCCTTTATAATTCTTGCCGCTCTTGTCTATCAACCTAGACGTCCGTGGCAGTCTTCATCTTTTGTAGACTTTCCTCTAGATTCCATTACCCAATTATCTTTCTAGTCCCACGTCCCCATTCCAACCCCCATCTCCGTCCCTCTCTTTTGCCCGTTCCAGGACTCAGGCACAGCGGCATAGGGATGGACCTCAACAGCCTGCTCCGTGGAGCCTTGCCCACTTTTGGCGAGAACTTGACGGAAGCTGGCGGGAATATCACCAGCCAAGAGTTCCACGATGGCATCATCAAGGGCCTCATGCCACTCTTCGGCGGAAAATTCAACCCCCTGATGCAGGCCTTCATGCTATTCTACAACATGGCCGGCAGCCGACTTGGCTTCGACCCAACTGCCATCCTGACCGCGCTGGGGTTCGTCTGGGCTGCAAACAAGCTCTGGAGACAGGTCTACATGACCGTCTACGGCGTGCTCCAGGAATACCTGACCGCCAGTATCCATATCAGCAGCAGCGACGAGATGTACCTCCACATGATGAAGTGGCTCGCCAGCCAACCGAACATGTTTAACTCGCGGGCCCTCACTGCGGAGACGACCTCGAGGACAGCGTGGGAAGAGGAGGAAGAGGCTGAAGTGGTGTCAACTAACATTTCGGCTGATGGGTCCGGCGTTTACTTGAACTTCTCAAACCAGGAGGCGAAGTCGGTAAGTCCGCAATGCCCGCTCTCGATACTTTTGAAATTGCGGCTCATATTTCTTTAGCCCCCACGATTCATCCCGGCACTCGGCGCGCATAACTTCTGGTTCGATGGCCGGTACTTTCGGTTGCACAGGAAACAGGAGTCTCTGTATGATGACGGGGCTAGTACTAATTTCCCCCAGTTCAAGGAAAAGGAGAAGCTGGTCGTCTCGTGCTACGGGCGATCTCCAGGTGTGTACAGTCAAATGAGAATGGTCCCATGCCACCACATGATCTCTTTTTGACCTCTAATGCGCCTACAGAACCGATCAAGAGGCTCCTCAGACACGCCAAAAGGCTGTACTACGATGACCACCATGCTAAGACCATGGTCAGACGGCCCAGCCCCCAGAACATGCGTAGATATGGCGGTCGACACAGCTGGATACTGGTTGCCAACCGCCCTGTCCGGCCCATGAAGACGGTTGTTCTTGATGCGGAGCAGAAGGTGCAGGTTCTTGCCGACATCAATGAATATCTTCACCCAGCCACGCCGAGGTGGTATGCCAACCGCGGTATACCGCTACGTCGCGGCTACCTCTTCCACGGCCCCCCAGGAACTGGAAAGACATCCCTCTCATTTGCTCTTGCCGGTGTTTTCGGCCTTGACATATACGTTATCAGCCTCCTGGAGCCGACCCTGACAGAGGAGGACCTCTCCGGCCTCTTCAGCTCCCTTCCTCGACGATGTGTAGTCCTCCTCGAGGATATTGATACAGCCGGACTGTCCCGCCCAGCCGGCGATGGTGAATCAAAGGGCGCAAAAGGAAAGGACGGCGAGGGCAGCAAGGAGGCCAACGTGGCTGAATGGAAAGTGGCCGACCTGGCCCGAGAACTAAAGAGACACCCCGGCGGCGCTGATGAGAAGAAGGGCATCTCCCTGTCGGGCCTGCTCAACGCCATCGACGGAGTGGCGTCGCACGAAGGACGTGTCTTGATCATGACCACGAACAAACCGGAGGCGCTTGACGAGGCTCTCATCCGTCCTGGCCGGGTTGATCTACAGGTCGGGTTTGGTTACGCAACCCAAGGCCAGGCCAAGGAGCTGTTTGAGCGCATGTACGAAGCTGACAAGCAGCACGTCAAACCTGGCCGGGCCGGGGCGCCTGATTCCGCCAAGGAACACCACCCGAAACAGAGCAATGGAAAGGCAGTCGGGTCCGACCATACGCACGTGAATGGTTCGGCCCACGCTGCCGCAGGCGACAAGGACAAGACGAGTTCGGCCCCCGACTCCGACACCGATGCCGAGGCCGAGAAGGCCGGCCTCTTGGACGCCGGGGCGCAGCAGACTACCGAACCGACTGTGGATACCCCCGACGACAACGGCTCCGAAACCGTGACCGACGACAGCCTATCGAAGCTTGCGGCGGCGTTCGCGAGCAAGATACCCGACGGCCAGTTCTCGCCCGCCGAGATCCAGGGGTTCTTGCTCAAGCGCAAGAAGAACCCCATGAAGGCGGTCCTGGAGGTTGACAAGTGGGTCGAGGCAATGCTGCTGCAGAAGGCCAGCAAGACGAAGGTGATGCAGGTGCAGTGAGGGAGATGGTCTTATTCGTTTTGTCTGGCATGCACTATTTGTCTTTAATGATAACCTAGGGTTTACGAGGGAATGGTGGTACGCTGCATTTTCCTCTGTCCTGAGTCTCTCTAGTCAAAATGGCCCCGAGCTCTTAAGGGGTGGTTGTGCTGGTACTTACAAAGCATTCGAGGGATGGTGTGGGAAGAGGGTCGAGACAAGTAGATCACGAGGATACACAATAGAACATAAAAGGGATGAATTGCCCCCCCTAAAGTATGGACAATCTGTAAAGGAAAGTATCTACAGAAATGGCTTTTCCAAATCTGCCCCTGAACTCTGGGCCTGCGCTTGGGGGTGGCGATTCAGGTGAGGTTTTCTTCTTTTTTTCTTCTTCGGGGCGCATCAAGGCTCCCCAGCACAGCATAGCTGTGTTCTCGCCATAAGATAGATATACCTGGGCCATTCTGGATGCCACGAGTTATCATCTTCCTCTTTCCAGGTATAGGAATTTAAAGAGCATCGAGTGTTCGTCTCATGCAATAGGTGACAAACTGTTGGCAAGAGGCTAACCGGAAGAAGTTACTCCCAGAATGGCGGTGTGGGGCTGGCAGGGGCCGACCAGATAGGGTCCCCGCCATCGGGTTGCCCGCCCAAGGTCTGTGCATGGCAGAAATGATGTGCCCCGCCAAGTGAGTCAAAACCCCTCCATCTCGACTCAAAAGCCTTCAGTCCCCTGAATTTTGGCCCGCGGATACTTCTGCCACAAAGGTCACGGAAATCAGATCGTGTGGACAAGATGAGCATCAATTTCTCCAAGACAGAGGAGGAGACCCTCCGCTACTGGCGGGAGATCGATGCTTTCCAAACACAGCTTCGCCTGACGGAAGGGTCCGAAAACTTCACATTCTATGATGGCCCCCCCTTCGGTATGCAATCTCTTCCGCCGTCCCTAATATGGCTACATCGTAGAGCTCACTGACAATCTCTCTCGCAGCAACCGGTATTATCCATTCGGATCCCCCGTTGTTACTCTCTCTGACAGCTATCCAGGCCTACCCCACTACGGGCACCTACTCACCTCCACCATCAAAGATATTATACCACGATACTGGTCTATGAAAGGCTACCATGTCATCCGCCGCTTTGGGTGGGATACGCACGGTGTGCCTGTAGAATTCGAGATCGACAAAAAGCTGGGGATCTCTGGCCGAGATGCTGTCCTGAAGATGGGTCAGTCAAGATCCAGTCCGAAGCCTTGTTGATATGGGCTGTCCAGAGGTGTGGGGTTCCGCCAATGCCGGAGGCGCTCTTCTCTGCTACAGCCCCATTGACGAGTCTTATTACGCCTGGCAGATACTGACCAGGCATTACCTAGGTATCGACAAGTATAACGCCGAGTGCCGAGCCATTGTAATGAGGTACGCAGGTGAATGGAGGGAGATCATTGAGCGTCTGGGTCGCTGGATCGACTTCGACAATGACTACAAGGTTTGGCCCACGCATTTTGTATCAGTCTTACGTCCGTTACTGACGGTGGACTTGCACAGTCCATGGACACTACCTTCATGGAATCTTGCTGGTGGGTATTCAAACAGCTCTTCGAGAAGGACCAGGTCTACCGAGCCTACCAGATCATGCCCTTCTCGACGGCGCTATGTACACCACTCAGCCAAATGGAGTCGAAAGAAAACGAGAAAATGACCCAGGACCCTTCGATCTTGGTTTCGTTTCCCGTGTTGGAGCAGCCCGACTTTGCCAACACCTCCTTGGTCATCTACACAACAACCCCCTGGACTCTGCCGTCCAACCTCCTCATTGCCGCCCATCCCGATTTCGAGTACATGGTGATCCTCGACGAGAAGTCCGGTAACCAGTACATCCTCCTGGAGGTCGGACTTTCGATGCTTTACAAAGACCCGAAAAAGGCAAAGTACAAGGTCATCAAGAAGGTCAAGGGCAAGGACATGATTGGCTGGCAGTATAAGCCTCTGTTCCCATACTTTGCTGAGAAGTTCTCCGATTGTTTCCGTGTCATTGGGGCAGACTATGTCGAGGCGGAGGAGGGCACAGGCCTCGTCCATCAGGCGCCAGCCTTCGGTCAGGAGGATTACGATGCAGCAGTCGCCGCGGGTTATATCTCTCCGAAGCGCCTGCCGCCATGCCCTGTTGACGAGAAGGGCCAATTTACTTCGGAGATTTCGGACTACGCCGGCCAGCATGTGAAGACAGCGGACAAGGCCATTCTCAAGGACCTGAGGCTCACAGGCCGTCTGCTAGTCGAAAGCCAAGTCACCCACGTGGACAAGTTCTGCTGGCGGTCCGATACTCAGCTTATCAGGAAGGCCGTCTCGTCCTGGTTCATTCGAGTGGCAAGTTCGAGAGAGGATATCCTCCAAAACCTTGAGGCTACCAATTGGGTCCCACAGTTTGTCAGGGACAAGCGCTTCGCCAACTGGGTTTCCAACGCCCATGATTGGAATGTGTCCCGGAACCGTTACTGGGGGACTCCGCTTCCGCTCTGGGTTAGCGAGGACTACGAAGAGGTCATCTGTGTGGGAAGCATTGAGGAGCTGAGGGAGCTCAGTGGCTTCGAGGGCTCCCTGGATGATATCCACAGGGAGAAGATTGACGGGATAACAATCCCGTCCAGGAAAGGGAAGGGAGTCCTTCGACGTGTGGACGAGGTCTTTGACTGCTGGTTTGTGACTACCTTCCCCCCCTTTCGCCTCTCGCTTGACTGACACGGACTAGGTTTGAGTCGGGCAGTATGCCGTACGCGTCCAACCACTACCCATTCGAAAACGCGGATGCTTTCCAGAAAGGTCGCTTCCCTGCGGACTTCATTGCCGAGGGCTTGGATCAGACTCGTGGCTGGTTTTACACGCTGTCCGTCCTCGGAAACCACCTCTTCGGGACGTCGCCCTTCAAGAATTGTATTGTCAACGGACTCGTGCTCGCAGAAGATGGCAAGAAGATGTCCAAGAGCCTCAAGAACTACCCGGACCCCAGTGCCGTCATCAACTTGCACGGATCTGATGCTCTCCGTCTCTACCTCATCAACTCCCCGGTTGTCAGAGCAGAGCCGATGAGGTTCAAGGAATCTGGAGTCAAGGAGGTAGTATCCAAAGTCCTCCTTCCCCTGTGGAACAGCTATCGTTTCTTCTACGAACAAGCAAACCTTTTCAAGAAGATTACCGGCAACGACTTCGTTGCTCAGTCTCTAGCATCGGACAAGGGCGTAAGCAACGTCATGGACCGGTGGATTCTTGCGGACTGCCAGAGCATGTTGCGCTTCATCAACGAAGAGATGAACGGTGAGTTATGGCTCGGTACGCCCCAACTGGAATCATCAGAAGACTGACTTTAAAAAGGCTACCGTCTCTATACTGTCGTCCCACGACTGCTCCAGGTCATCGATAACCTCACCAATTGGTACATTCGCTTCAACCGCAAGAGGATCAAGGGAGCTGCGGGGCTTGGGATTGAGGACACGAACGAAGCATTGAGCACCCTTTGCCAGGTGCTTTTCACGCTGGTCCGGGCTCTTGCGCCGTTCATGCCGTTCATAACCGAACACATCTACGGCCTTTTGACGCCGTACCTTGGCGACGCGCTTGCGGAATTCAAGAACACGCAGAGCGTCCACTTCCTCTCGTTCCCGACCGTGCAGGAGAACCTCTTTGACGAAGTTATCGAACGGAAGGTTTCCGCCATGCAGGCCGTTATCCAGCTCGGGAGAACTACGAGAGAGCGCAAGAATATCGCCCTGAAGACTCCCTTGCTTTCCATGGTGGTCATCGCAGACACCGAGTTCCTCGCTGATGTGGAGTCGTTGCTGTCCTACGTGAAGGATGAGCTCAATGTCCGGGACGTCATCCTGACTACCGACGAAGAGAAATACAATATCGTCCTCGAAGCTCGGGTTGACTGGCCAACGCTCGGCAAGAAGCTCAAGAAGAACGTCCAGGTCGTCCGCAAGGCTCTTCCAAGCCTGAAGCAGGAGGAGCTCAAGCAATACTTGCGCGAAAGGAAGCTGACCGTTGGTGGCATCGAGCTAGAGGGAGATGATCTGACCATTGTGCGTATCCTGGGGCAGGACACCCCCGGCTCCTCGGATAAAGAAGGCCCCCAGTACGAACCGTCTTTCTCAAGGGACGTCATTACCTTGCTTGATACAGCGTCGCACCCGGAGCTGGTGGATGAGGGGCTGACCCGCGACTTGATCAACCGGGTACAGAGGATGCGGAAGAAGGCTGGCCTGGTGACGACGGACGATATCCACATGCAGTACAGCGTCGTGTCCAACCCGGACAATGTCGACCTGGATGGGGTGATCTCCTCTCGACAGGATGCCTTTGTGACTACGTTGCGTGGGAAGCTGGAACCGCTTCTGCCTGACGGGCCCGAGAGTAGAGCTGCTATTTTGGAAGAAGAGCACACTATTGGCAATTTAACCCTGTTGCTGAAGCTTGCTCATCTCTGAGCACAGGCTTCTCCTGCTGCAGATACGGATAGAGTTGGGTGGAATTGTTGGCGTTGTCGTTATAGCCGTATATGCAGGGGGGTTCAAAAGAGGTTCAAAAGAAAACCACACGGAGCTGAATAGTGGCATTCATAAACGAACATCCAAAGTCCTTGCATTGTCTGACATGTGAAGTACAAGGGGCTCTCTCTTAGCGCGTACGCCGAATCAAGGTGGAACGCAACAATAGGCCCCCATCGGGATGTATTCTGTAGGTAAGCTCGGAGCGGAATGGGTCTCCCTGTAGATTTGAATACGAAGGTTTCATTGGTGCTTGAACGTGTCGACATACTTTTTGCTAGATGGCAAAGGAATCATATGCAGGCCAGTTTCAAAAGCATCCCCATGGCAGCTTAACTCTAAATTTCCGGATTTCCTCTTGCGTGGCAGCTCGCCGGAGGCATGTTGCACATCATATGTATGTTGCTGCGTAGCTGTAGGTATTTATAGCAAATATTCCCCCCCCCGCCCAAAAGAGTTTGCAGGTGCCCCTCCTTTTTTGACGCAGGCTGCGTATTGTATCGTACACCCGGGAAGCAAATGGGAGACAGTGGGAGCCTAGGTGGTGCCACAAAGAGAGCTGACCTACCTACCTACTTACTTGCCAACCCCCGGCTGACCTCGAACAAGTCCTACCCTCCAGCTGCCTGCTGTCTTGGACCTCTACCTCCCACTCCACCTCGTCTACCTAATATTTGACCATTTGACCCGGACTGAGACATTTCTAAGTCATTACCAATGTCCACTTCTTCTCCCTTCCCCAACTCCCACAACCATAGAGTTTTCTTTCTCACCAAGGGACCCCAACCCCGCCCCGCCGCCATGAACGCCGCCGGCCCAGCAAGAAGACAAGCGAGCCGGCGCACGAGCGCCAGCCGCAAACCCACCACCTCCGCCTCCGCCGACGACAACAGCAACAACGAGAAGCCTATAAGCGGACGACACCAACACCAACACCAACAACAAGAACAACACAACGTCACCGCCGCACCCCCAACCGCACCCCCCCGACCGCCCCAAGCCCAGCCCCAGCCATGCCCAATCTGCCAGGAGCCCGTCGGCCGCCCGACACCCGAGGGCGTGACCGAGGCCTGGAGCAGGCTCCCCTGCGGGCACCGGTTCGGCAGCGTGTGCATCAAGCGGTGGCTGGGCCTGGTGGCCGACGAGAGGCCCGCGTGTCCCGTGTGCCGCCGCACGGCCACGCACCTGTGCGGGCACCCGGCCGTGCCCGTCGTCATCGTCGGCGGCAGCGGCGACGCCAAACCGCCGCTGCGCCGGGGGGGCGCCAGGGCGGGGGGGAAGAAGAAGAACAAGGGCTTTGATGGTGGTGGGAGGGGAGGTGCGGCGGCGGTGCAGGAGGTTGGGGCGGGGGCGGGGACGGGGACGGGGACGGGGACAGGGGTGAAGGAGGTGGATGTTGCCGAGACGGTGTGCGGGTACTGTCGGTCGTCGGCGAGGGTGGCGAGGAGGAGGAGGTGGGGGAGGAGGAGGACATGGCCGTTCAAGCTGGTATTGGGATGTCTGTACTTGATCCGCCACGGGCGGCGGTGGCGGCGCCCCGGCGAGTCGGACTACATGCCGCCGGTGGTCCTGGTGGGGATGCGGGAGCGCGACCCGGAGTGGGAGGAGTGGTGGAAGGAGCAGGAGCCTTGGGGTGTGTAAATTGGGGGACGGGGGACGCGCAGTATGCTGCTTGCACTATGCTCATCATACGGCGCGGCGGAGAATCGGCTTGATGGGTTTTAGAGGGGTATGGAGTCTGCGATATGATTTGGCTTCGGAACGCGGGATATCACTCCTCTGAGTACCTACCTATAGATGGATGTTTGTTAGGTTGTTTGCTATAAGGCTAGTTGACAGCAGGAGGAGGCTTGGGAGGAGAGCTAGCGCGGGCCGTGCTTGGCTTTGACATGGGTGATGATACTTTGCGATAGGTATAGTGGGGTCAGCGTGGGATTTCTCCAAATGCTCAGGATAACTGCCAATCTAGACCCCGCATTAATTACTGAACTACCGGAACCCCCCCTAACGCGAGAACATCTCCGTTGAAGACGGGAATTCACCGCGACTTTTACGCGTTGCAGATTGTAGAACGCTGATGGGCGCCACCGCTTCCTGAGGTTAAGATGCGGTTCAAAACGGAGTTGAAAAACATCCGTACCTTTTCAAGTCAGCTCAACACCCTCCATAAGCTTTCTGTCCGGCTCCCCATTTCTGACAAAGCTGTCGAGTAGAACTAGTCGCGGCGCTCAACTCCCTCGAGAAGATCGCCTGGGTGCGCCTCGACGATGACACCGCTCGATTCACCGTGATCCCGGACACGGGATCCCAAGTCTGGGCGTGAGTCATTGGCAAACTCCTGTCTGTAGTCTTTAGAGAAGCGACCCCCTAACTCGCATCCCCGTCTAGCTCACTGTCGATGGACCTGATCTTCGAAAACTACCACATCCAATCCGCCGAGGCGAACAACACCATCAACCTCGAGCTGCCCCTCGGCCCGCTCCAGCGAGCCCTAAAGTCCGCCCTCGGCAGCACGGCCGCCAGCCTCCGCCTGACCAAGCGGGACGGCATCCCCGTTCTCTCCATGACGATCCACACCAACACCAAAGACACCGGCGCAACCACCACCGGTGGGGGCCAGTTCGGAGCCGGAGCCGGGGCAGGACGGGGCGGCGACGACGACGACGGCGGGCCGGACCCGTTCGGCGACGTGTTCCAGCAGGAGTCCCTGGAGCTGTCCCTGCGGCGGGGGCGTGAGAAGGTCATCACGCAGGACATGCCGGTGCGGGTCCTGCACCCCGACACGGTCGAGACCATCATGCAACCCAAGGTGCGTGAGCCCGACGTGCACATCCAGCTGCCGCCCCTGCTGCAGCTCAAGGCCATCTCGGACCGCTTCACGCGCCTCGCCGCCACCAGCACCTCCTTGGCCTCGGGGGCAGCAGGGAACAACAACAACACATTTGCCCCCGGTGGGGGAGGAGGGCGAGCCGCCGCATCCTTGTCCGCCTCGTCCCCGCGGCTCGAGCTCTCGGCGAACATGCACGGCGGCCTGCGCCTGCGGATCGCGACGCCCTCGCTGGACGTGACGTCGACGTGGGGCGGCCTGGAGAACCCGGAGCTGGACCCGGCGCAGCTGTCGGTGCCGCTGGCCGAGCACCCTTCGACGCGGTTCCGCGACGCGGGGCCCGACGCCTGGGCGACCGTGCGCGTTGACGGCCGCGACTGGAGCAGGGTCCTCAGCGTGGGCCGGCTCGAGGGCCGCGTCATTGCCTGCTTCGCCGACGACCACGCGCTCATACTCTATGTTTATGTGCCGCAGTATGACGATGCTTCGGCTGAGGACTCGGTTGTTACGGTTGGTTCCCCCCCGCCCTTTTTCCTTCCTCTTGTGGCTTGGCTGACCTAAAGAAAGTATTATGTCTCGTCTTATAGTTTGTAATCTGACTGTAGATACATGATGGACGGAGGTGGAGCTGCGGCTGGGGGCATTGCTTCTTCACATTTGCTGGTTGAAATAAAGGAGCTTGAGAGCTAGCGTTAAATTCTTGGGACCTGGGGCATCGCTTGATGTTATGATGTACAAAACTACACAATTGCCCACTCAACATAGATATGCACTCTTCGTAATACACTAGAAGTAAGACATTCGTTTGTTTGTTCGGTGTCGTCTGTCCTAGTTTCTTATCTACTCCGAGATCCCCAGTTTTGTAACCGGATAATATGAACCCAGGAGCAGGACGCCGGTGTCGGTTTCCTCATGATGATGATAGACAGGGATTATTACAAAAGCAGGTATTGTACTGTACAGTATAGCAATGGGTCAGCAATATGCTGGTTTCCCTCAAACACCCGTAACCCCCCTGTATGTGTATGTATATCTTATGCGCTGTCACCAAGCCATAGCTCTTTGAATCGGTTCCTCATCCTCTAAAAATGTTCATCCATCCATCCTCGTCAGTCCAGGCGTGATTACGAATTCGCCATCACGTCGACATATCTCCCACTCTTCCTCGCCTTCTTAGCGCCCTTCTGCCGCGGTCCCACGCTGAGCAGGTCGTCGATGCTGCTCGCGTTGCTAATGGTCCTCAGCGGCGGACCCGGCGGCCCGCTGGCAGTGCTTGTGTTCGAGGCCGACCGCAGCATGGATGCAGGGCCCGGTGCGAAATTGCCCTCAGACCCGCCAGGGTTGGCCGCCGCAGGGGCTGACGGCGACGACGTCAAGGAACCCATTGGCCGCCCGCCCGGCCCGCCCGGCGGCGCGCTGGCGCGGCCCAGGGCAGCCGATGCTGGCGGCGGTGGGGTGGAAGCGGCGGAACGGGCGGTGGCCCTGGGGGGCGGGGGAGTAGCCGTCTTTGCCGCATTGTCCTCGGTGCCGCCCTTCTTGTTAATCCAGCGCTTCTGTTCAGGGTCGTAGTAGAACGAGTTCTGCTCTCCAAGTTTGGCGCGGATAGGTTTGTTGGGTGAAGCCGAGTCCAGCGACTCCTTCTTTGCTCCGCCACCGCCGAACCAGCCGGTGAAGCCCCAGCCTTTCTTGCCCGCCTTTGCCTCAGCTGCTCGTTTCGCTAATACTTTTGTTAGCAGTTTCAAATCGCCCCGTGTACGGTCTTGATGCTTACCATCCTCCTCCGCTGCCTTGCGGAACATTTCGGCGTTCTCCCGGTCTTTCTCCTCCTTCGACTTTTCCCCAGCTTTTACGACTGGAATGTCGACGTCGTCGTCGTCGTACATGATGCCCTTTTTGGGCTTGGGCTTTGACTCCGAGTCTGAATCACCATCCGGTTGCGAAACGGGCTCGTACGACGGCGGCTCGTATCCATAGGGCTGATATGAAGGGGGCTCGTAGCCGGTGCTTGCTGTCTCTTCTGTTGCATCGGCTCCTTTCTCCGCAGGAGGTTCATACGGCGTGAATGAAGGCGGTTCATAACCGTACGACGGCGGTTGAGACGGTTGACTCTCAGAGATCATGGTCGAGTCGTTCACCACGCTGGCAGTATTTTCTTCTCCGGTGGGACTGTGTGGCTCATATGGTGATCCATTTGGAACAGAATTGGTCTTTGCGTGGAGCTCATATCCCGGAGCCGCAAAACCCGGAGCCACTGATGGCTGTGAAGCGGCATGGTGATCAGGCGGTGAGACTGGCATGTAGGACGATTCTGTTGAAAGAGTCGGCTGGTAGCTTGGAGCTGGCAAGGAAGAGTTGTTTGGTACGTAGGTGTTCGGAACCCCAGGCTGCATCTCGGAGGACCTCCTGGGCGATTCGAAAGATCCCTGGTTGAACTCACTGGACCTGCGCTCTATCGAAGTGCGCGGCGCGTATGTGGCGCCCGGCTCATAAGGACTGGACGTGCCAGCCGCCGGCTGTGAAGGCAGAGGCGCATATCGAGAAGCAGCCCTGGTGGGGGGATTGGTTGGGGCGGCAGAAGCCACGGGTCCATTCGCCATCGGGTACCCAGGCATCGAGCCTAACCCTTGGTGTTCAAAGCCAGATGAAGACGGCGGTCGGCTGACGGTAGGCGTGCCTCCGACAACTCGAGCGAATGGACCGGACTCTACGCCATCGGCTGACGATGCCTGGCCGGCATTCTCGCCGTCCTCTCCGGAGACAAACTTGTTGAAGCGGTCCCACACGCTATCCGTTACCTTGTTCATGCTGGGCTTCGGAATCCATGAGCTAGACTCCTCCTTGGGGCTATGCTTCAGCCTCTTCATCAGGTCGTCGACAGCAAACTCTAGGATGATGTGGTGGTACGGAGACCTCCTCGTCTGTGAGGTTATAGCGTTTAGGATGGCCTCGCAATACTGCAGGGCCTTCTGGCGATGACCATACTCGGCGAGGGCGAGGGCGTGCTGGAGCTTGTACGCAGCCAGATGCGGACTGGTCAAGGTGACGTTAGACGCCCCTGCCAGACTCAGGCCATACTCATACACTTCGCTGAGGAGGAGCGGCTCTATCTCCTTGGCAAACTGGTCGGCCTGCCTCTTGTGGTCCGAGCCAACCAGGACAAAGTTGGAGGCCGGGTCGTCGAGCCCTCCAAAGACGGTGTGATTTCTGGCGAATATGAAACAGATATGGGCTGCTTCTGCCCTTCCATAGCCGGAGAGGAGATTGCCGAGCGAGTTCATGGCCCGCGTGTCATCCGTGCTTCTGTTGCTCAGAATAAGCCCGAGGGTTTCCTGCCATTTGTCGAGTCCTTCCATGGCATCCTTTGACGGGCCCAGGGCTGTGTCCTTGGCTACCAGTTGGAGGCCGGCACGGGCATGCACTGGCACGAGCTCATCGACGCATTCGTCGTGGTTGCCAGAGAGGATTTCGTAGAGGGTAGCAAGCGACTCATTGTTGTGACCGGGATAGTTCACCTCCTTCCTGACAAACTCCTGCGTGACCTGTTTGTAGAGATCCGGGGAGACGGTGTTTGCGATAAGCAGGGCGTGGCCCCAAAGTCGTTTGTCGGCCGCAACCCACACGGCCTTTTCGCGGGCGCCAATCAGGAGGTGATTGCGAACCTCCTCAATGGCTGATGGATCCACCGCGTCGGAATGCATCTGTGCAGCAGGAGCGCTGTGTGGCGCCTTGACGCTTCCTCCGACGGCTGCGTGCATCGGTGCTCCGTCCGCCGTATGTCCACCGAGTTGCGGCGAAAGTACGGCGCGAACGGCTTGCTCGACTGTTGCATTTCCGTCCAGACAGCCGTCATATTCAACGAAGAGGCGCAGGATCTTCCATAGAAGAACTCTCTCTACTGCCCGCTTATCTTCATGCGAGACATGCGGCTGGAAGGGCATATTCTTGGGCAAACGGGCTTCCAGGTCCTCTATGCCCGTGCTTAGCCAAGTCAGTGTTTCCTTCTTTTTCGACTTCCCCTTGAGAGGCCCGGGGAATTTTGCCAGCCGTTCCTCCAACGGATAGATATCCTTGATGTTCTGCACCTTGACCTCTCCTGGGCTACGGACAACCATCGGAACCGTTTGGCTGATGCCGTAGCGTGGAATATCCTTGGGGAACATGGTAACAACGGCGCCTCCGAGGCCCCATGTCATGAGCGGAGCACCTTTCCATCTCTGAAGAGGATCTTGCTCGCGCCCATCGGTTGGTGGGATAAGGTTAAAGTGCTGGGAAGATCCACGCGGTCGGGAGGCAGTCGAGGATAAAGCAGGAACTGGGGCTTGGGGCATCGGGATGACAGAAGGCGGCGCCATTCGCGGAGATGCGGGCCCCTGGGCTGACGAAGGGCGTGGGGTAGGATCCACTGCTTTGACGCCGGCGCGATTGCCGTAAAGAGCGCCTGGCGACTGTGTCTGTGACCTGGCCGGGGGGACAAGATCTGGCGCAGGACTGTAGCTTGACATGCTTCGCTTGGGTGGAGAAAGAGCTGATTGCGCCGGGAGCGAAGCTGGTTTCGGGGGTTGCCTGGGTCGATAAGGCACCTGACCATATCCGGACCCCGGGGGTGCCTGCGGAGGGCTCTCTTCCTCCTCGACTTCGCGGGTGGGCGGCAATGATGGAACCCTCTGGAATCGAGATTCGTAGCTGCTGCGTCTATCCAGGTGACTGGCCTCGACATGGTTCGGAGGCATGGACCTTGCCTGGTCATGCGAGACTTCAAAATGCGCCAGAGGACTTGAAGTACGGGGTTGATGAGGAAGAACAGTAGGCGTGACAGTTCCCTGAGCTGGAGTGTAACTCGCGCTGGGCGATCGAGTGCTTGGCGGGGCCGGAGAGTACCGGGCCGCAGCGGCGGCAGGAATGGCTCCGTTGGGATGGGGCATGCCTGAGGCTGCCGGGGAGTATCGATTGGACGCTGTAGGAGGCAAGCTCGACACGGTGCCGGGACCAGCCTGAAGCGGAGCGTATGGGCTGACCCGCTCGGGAGCTACCAGGTTTCCAACACTGGTAACAGGCGGATGAGCCGGATATTGCTGCGCCGAGGGTGGAGGGAGTTGAGCTGCGTACTGCTGTGCCAGAGGTGGTTGTGATTGAGCTGGAAAGGGCTGCGCCGGAGGTAGTTGCGGTTGAGCTGGAGAGTACTGCGCCGAAGGTGGAGGCGGTTGAGCAGAGTACTGCTGTGCCAGGGGTGGAGGTGGTTGAGCAGGGTACTGCTGTGCCAGAGGTGGAGGCGGTACCTGTGACGGGGGCTGACTGCTTTGGGGCACATAAGGGCTTGCCTGGGATGGCGATGGCAGGCTCTTGTTGCTCTGTCTCGATGTCGGCCGAGGTTTGGATGTTCGCGGTAGCTCCTCGAAGAAAGCCTCCTGTGGCTTTGAAACCGGTGGCGGAGGCTTAGGAATCCCAACTTGCGGACGCGTAGCTTGAACGAAGCTCTGTGGTGGGAGATTCGGGACCGAGTGGCTGCTCGGAAGAGGCGCCTGATTCATGCTGCTACTGCGAGGAGCTGGTGGCCCGGGGGGAGCGACTGGCGATGCCTGCACCCGTTGAAGATTCTGCATGCTCACCCGCTTCTTTGGCTTCACCACCTCCATCGGAAGATCGTACGGCGAGGTATATCCGCCTTTGGATTTATCCACGAAACTCTGAGCCTTTTTGGGCTCTGTACGGGGCGGTTGAGCCCCATACTGGGGGCTAACGAAAGCCGGCGGAGCAGAAATCGTAGGGAAAGGGAAAGCCGGCGACGCTGCAGGCTGCATCCCAGTCATGTTGGTGGTAGAAGGCGCGTATGAGATTGAGGCCTGTGAGACCAAACCTTGGGGCTGGTTTGGTGGGAGATACCGGCTGTTCAAACCTGTACTTCCCCCGTTTGGAGCAGATGGTGCTGGTTGTGGTTGTGGTTGTGGAGCCGGCTCGACAACTAGAGGCGTCGGTTCATCCTCCTGGTCATCGAGGAAACCTTCGTCATCACTGCCGAAAAAGGCAGCCGGGTCGACCTCCTTCGGATTCCCGGCTTCGTCAAAGAGAAACTCCTCATCGTCGTCGCCCGAGAACATAGCCTTCCACTTAGCATCCAGATCCTCGCTGCCTCCCTCCTTCGAACCCTCCTCATTCGATACCTCCTCGTTCAAGACCTCCTCTTTAATCTCGGCGGCTTCTTCAGGCGGAGCTGTGCCCGAAGGTGGTTCATCTTCGTCTTCCTCCTCCTCCTGAGCTTCATCAACCGTGTGGATGTTCGAGAACGAATCTCCAACACGAAGGCCATCCATGACCTGCGCGGTGGACTTGCGCTCCAGCGACCGAGGTTCTGGGTCTTGAGATCCAGAATCGCCCGCGCCCGGTATTTGGTTAAAGAAGTCGTCCTCGTCGGCAGCAAACTCGCTTGCAAAAGCATTGTGCGGGCCAGAATCGTGCTCTTCCCGATCATGAGAAATTAGCGGTAATCCTTCCGTGAATCTGGCCTCAGAAGCTTCTTCGTTGCTTCCGTGAACGTCACCTCCAATGTACTGATGGCTCGTATCACCCTCGAGGTCGTCGTCATCATCAAACGCATTGTCTTCGTGCAATTCCTGCAAGGGGCTCGCAAAATCGGCCCCAGAGTCCACGCGCCTGTCATGCTCTTCGATCTCATGAATGACATCTTCTGCCTGGCTCGAAGGAAGCGGTTGTTCAACGACATGGCTACCGGATTGGTTAAGCGGAGGAACAGGGGGGAATGAATTGGTTCGGTCTGATGGCGGCATGAATTTGAAGGGATCAGTGTCGACCCTAGCCAAGGATGGCTCTTCGTCCTCATCATCGGCCCAACTGACGTCGTGGGAAACGGTCCGCGCGAAAGACATTGAGCTCAGGTGTTTGCCCGCATTGGTAGATTCTGCTTCTGCTTCTTCCTGACCAGTCATATACGGTGTTTCAAGACCTTCGTTAGACGGTGGCGGCACATTGCTGGCGTCTGCTAGCCAGTTATCCCCTGCCTCGTACTCGGGAAACCAGGCATCGGGGCCGATGCTTTTGTCGTGCACTTCCTCGACGGGCTCTTCTAAGTTGTCGACAACTGGTTCGGGGCTGTCGATAACCGGCTCGATATCTCGGGGTGCTTGGTCGTCGGGCGGATTCGGGGGAGGCAGGGATGGTCTCCGATTAGGGGTCGGCGCGACGTTCGGCATCAGCGCCGGATGCCATGATGCGTGTGGAGCATCGGATGACATGGTTGCTGTATTAGACAGACGCAAGAAACGAAGTCGTACTCAAGGAGATGGAGGCCGAAGAAGAGTACTAATTGTGGGGCGAGTCAGCAATGAGGCGGGAAAGGGTCGCCTCGCAGAAATGAGGCAATCGCGAGCACGCGATGGCCAACATCTGCGCTTGCGGGAAGGCGAACGCTAGGGAAGGAAGTCGTACGTACTTGTACAGTACAAAGGTCTCGAACAAAGAAAAGGAGCGCTATTAAAGGCCGATCATCTTGAACGACTAGGAAAGTTGATGGCAAGAATTCGTCGATTCGATTCCTCCTCCTTTTAGAACTTGCAAGCTGGCAACTGTGACGACAATCTGGCAGGCTTGGTTTAACCCAGCAATCGGGGATCTTTGTCAGACCCACCATTTCCCGGAACCCCCAAAAACCCTCGACAAGTGCATTTTCGGCGAGGCATATGTATTTCTCGAAGTTTACTGTACGTGCATAGTTTATCCAGCACTTGCATTACAACAGGCGACACACCTCCAGCTACATAGTTACCTCGCAGGCTGGTCTTGGCTTCACTTTATTTTTCCAAGAGGTTGTCTCCGCGGGCAGGGGCATTTAGCTATGCGGGTAGGGGCGGTTAGGTAGGTATTTGAGCAGGGTCATTCAGCTATTTAGGCAGGGGCATTTAACTGTTAGGGTAGGGGCATTTGGCTAGCCGTCGCTGTCACTATTGCTCTTGCTGTCGCCGTTGCCGTCGCCGTTGCCGTTACCGTCGTCGTCGCCGTTCCCGTCGCTTGTTCCGTGGCTGGCAGCTGGTCTTTTGATGGTCCAACTGTCCGAAGATTTTTGGCGGCCCGGAACCCCTGTCCAGCATTGACCCCTGCCTGAATACTGCGTAGCCAAAATGCCCCTGCCCGCGGAGCCAAGCTCTTTTCCAATTACCTAGTCAACCACCACAAAATCGTACTAAGAACCGCCCTTACACTACAAATACAGGCTCTACTGCCTGTAATGGTCCGGAATTTGAAGCCAGCTTCTGGCGACTTTGGAATAAGTCTGATTTTGTACATTTAGTGTCCTCAGTCGCCACATCTGTAAGAATGAATAGGTCGGTACTCAGAATCTTACACCTCGCCTCTCAAATCGTCTCAGTGCCTCGACCATGTCATCGATCGTGCCTTCTCCGATCCTTTTCAATGGTAGCACGTGAACGAGACTGCCAGACGCCATACTCCCTAGTGGGAAGCCGATCGAACAAGGAGGCAGAACCACTGATCAGGCCATTCTTTACATCATACCCTCCTGACGTATCTGCCACAGTGATACGGGATCAATAACTCCACCTGGCAAGCGCAAATGGTAAACGGCATCGCCATGGGAGTTGATAACACCCTGTACTCGTTCGTTCTTGATCTGTAGGTGGTAGAAATCAGAGGCAACCTTCTGCCAGGACTCAACCACATCATGACTGAGCTCAAGATCCCATGTACCACGCCATGTAAGAGTAGCTTGCCTACTGCCTTCCCCCAATGATAAATGACCGCACATGCTTCTCCCTGTTTACTATTCCATAATACCATACTTGTCAACTGCGGCATATTTAGCGCAGCTAAACTAGCGTTATGTAATGATGTAGCAAACTCCTTTTGAGAAGCTGTGTGTGTTAAGATTGATGATGTGAGTATTAATGATTGTAGGTGATGCCAGGTATAAGATGGCTGACAGGAGTGGAAAAACTGCTGAGCATCGATCATATATGAAATTGAAAGATGTTCAAAGTCACGTCTTTTCGAGGCGAAGGCTCTAACCAGCATGAGGTCTGCGATCGGGTTAGTATCTATAAGGCCCAAGTACGGCGTATTGCTGCGTAGTGCCAACGCAAGCTGGTCATTGGAATCCTCAAAGATGGATACTGTTCTAACGTGGCTCGGTAGAGCGTCCTGAATGACCGAGGCCAGTTCTATCGAGGTATTAGAAGACCATCGAACAGGCGGTCGATACAGTATGTAACATACCCTTATCGTACGTGATCTTCCACGACCGCAGCCAAACACGCCATGGCTCGTAGACTATATTTTCCAGTCGAGGGAGTCTCTCCCATAAGAGCCGCAATGCCGCCGGAGAAATCTGACGTCGGACTTGTCGACGTATCACAAGCCCGGTAACTGCGTGAACCTCGGGGAGATTTTTCGGGAGGCTTAAGCAGAGCGTGGAGAAGAGTCGCAATATAGCTGGCGCACAAGGAGCCTCGACCTGCTGGCCATTGACCCAGCCGTGACTTGGGTCATGACATCTAGTGGTAGCTTCCTGCTGGTGGACCAAATCTCCGCGATCTTCATGCTCAAGTCCAAAATGATAGTTTTTGAACCAGTGTTCTGAGTCGCTGGGTGAATAGGCGTTTAGCTCTAATATCAGACGGCCTGTGGGCTGCCATGTGCTAAGAACAGAAAACAGCTTCAGGATATTCTCTGATAATACAGCTATGTCGTGACGTCCATGATTGTGACTCCATCTGCTGACAACAGCGACAGGTATATCGTGGAAGCTCAATATTCAGGCAGATATATTGAACAAGATCCCTTTGTCGGGTAGCCATGTATTCGAGTTCCTCTAGGCATGATGCCTGTAATTTTAGTTGGTGGAAGTTCTTGCGTTCGACAAAGACCTGCCATTCTTTGCAAACAGCCGCCGAAGAAGCCCAGCCGCGATGCTTTTGGCGCAAAATTTCCTCTAGGATCATAAGACGGATCTCCACAGGTAACGAAGCCCAGGAGCTACTAGTTCTTGCTGTTTTGGCGCTGCGAAGCATTCGTCCACAGAAGGCATTATCGCCCTGTCTCTTCGACATGTCAAGATAAAAGCTTGCCAGCTGGTAATTGCGGTTGTAGAAAGGGAGAGCCCGTTGAGCAGGGTGAAGGTATTTAGCGAGGGTTTTGAAGAAAATCAATCGATCGTCCCCAGGTGGGAGAAGTGGGGAAGACCTAAAGGTATTTATCTATCAAGAAGAGTTGACCTTGAGATGGAGCAGATGGCAGGCTTCGGAGGTGCATTGACAAAAAGAAAAGCTGTCCTCATGGGTCGAGACGCACGGGCGGTACCTGATTCCAGGTAACATTACATCCGTAGGTGGTTCCCATAGGCTGCCTTAGGTACCTAGGTAATCAAGCAGGTATGTATTCCGTACCTCCCTCCACTTCGGTGGCCCTTGCCTTACCTTTTATTCAAAGAGCAAAAGATAGGTACTCCCTTTCAGAGGCGATTGAACTGTAATTTGACTCGCCGGTCGATTCTGGCACCCAAACCCCTAAACGAACCTTATCACAATTACGTTTCTTATCGGCGTTGCTAGTACCTCGACTTGCGCCGAGCATCCGTCGTCATAGGTGGCCTATTTGGCTGGCTCGTGATCACGGTATGTATCTAGCAGCTTACGACTACGAACGTGCAGTCCTAGAAGAGACAGAGAGAGGGCGTTGACCATCTAAGCCACAACATCTCTCCTTGGGAAGAGCTGCGTGTCAGAGGGGCAGACTTGTCTTTGAATTTCAACCGTCCCCATCAGCCTGGGTAGTTTGGAGGGCGTCGGCCCAGATGCGGGATGCCTCCTCCAACCTACAACTACCCGACGAAGCCGCCCGAATCCCCGGCCGATGATTCCGACTCAGACCTCGAAATCGATCTTCAGGAGCTCGACCCAACTACGACCAGTACGGGCAACTCTCGCGAGCGGCGGGGTCCTGGGCTTCTGGGCTACGACCGCAATACCGTTGAACAGCCGGCTCCCAGAATAGCTCTGCGCAAACTTCGTATGGGTGGTCTACGACGAACTGGGAATCGCAACAGGGAATATGGAGAGCTGGGTCAAGGCAGGGATGGGCAGGACGAGGGCGAGGGCTCAGAAGCGCACCTAGCAGATGGAGAAGGGTATGTGTCGCGCTACTCGGATGGCAGCGGAGGTGGCGGTGACGACGACGCCCCTCTGCTCAGTGGGCATGGCGGCCGGGGAAGGAGGCGCCGCTCGTTCACAAACGAGAGCCTTCGGGGCCTGGCAACCAGTTTACGGCTGCCGAGCTTCATGTCCGGGGGGGGGGGAGAGCAAAGGGACGATCAGAGCGACGACCAGGATGAAGACGACCCGTCATCTTCCAGAGTCGTGGTAGTGGGTGCCGTCCAATCGACGCGCTTCCCTCCGAACACCATATCGAATGCGAAATACACACCGCTCAGCTTCCTACCTGTTACCCTCTATAACGAATTCTCCTTCTTCTTCAACATGTATTTCCTCCTGGTTGCCCTATCACAGGCGATACCGCAGCTGAGGATAGGATACCTGTCCACATACATCGCACCGTTGGCCTTTGTATTGGTTATCACTCTCGGAAAAGAAGCTTACGACGACATCGAGAGGCGCAGGAGAGATAACGAGGCCAACTCTGAAGAATACACCATTCTGCAGTTCGTCGAGCCCGGCAGCCGGGTATTATCCACTCGGCCCAACAAGAAGTTGAAGTCGGCCTCGATAAAGAAGGGGTCAAAAAGGAGGACCCAGGAGAGAGACCGCCTGTCGGATATCCAGGAAGAGGAGGAGCAGATTGAGGCCGACGGCACCTGGAGGCAGCCCCCATATTCCGTCAACGAGATCAGTCGGAAGTCGCGCGACCTCAAAGTCGGCGACGTGCTAAAACTCACCAAAGGGCAGCGTGTGCCAGCAGACGTTATTATTCTAAAATGTCTAGCGCAGGAGTCGTCGAATCCGATGGCGGCCGTGGAAGAACCCCCAAAGGAGGACGAGCCGCTCTTAGTTGACCATGTTGGCCAGTCTGATGAGGCGACTTCGGCAGCAAATAGCGGCGGAAACGAAGAAACCCAACCCGGCGCAGAGGGGAGTTCGACGGGCGAGACGTTCATCCGAACGGACCAGTTGGACGGCGAGACGGACTGGAAGTTGCGCCTGGCATCTCCCCTGTCGCAAAACCTGCCAGTAGAGGAGCTGATTCGCCTGCGTGTTACTGGAGGGAAGCCGGATAGGAAGGTCAACGAGTTTGCGGGAACAATCGACTTGGTCCCTTCAAGACAGGATGCCATCGCTGGGGGCGCATCTGATGATGCCACAGGCAATGATCACACCAGCTCGGCACCCTTGTCGATTGATAACACTGCGTGGGCCAATACGGTTATTGCATCCCAGGCAACGACTCTGGCTGTGATTGCCTACACGGGCCCCCAAACCCGATCAGCTCTCTCAACGTCACCGTCGCGGTCGAAGACGGGTCTTCTGGAATATGAAATCAACTCCCTGACCAAAATCCTCTGCTTCCTGACCTTGGGCCTCTCCATCATCCTGGTTGCCCTGGAGGGTTTTGGCAGCACGAAGGGCAACGTGTGGTATATCAAGATCATGAGGTTCCTGGTCTTGTTCTCCACGATCGTGCCCATCAGTCTCCGGGTGAACCTGGACCTTGGAAAGAGCGTGTACTCGTGGTTCATTCAGCGTGATCCGGGCATTCCAGGTGCCGTTGTGCGGACCAGTACAATACCAGAAGACCTGGGCCGAATCGAATACCTCCTGAGTGACAAGACGGGGACCTTGACGCAAAACGAGATGGAGATGAAGAAGATACACGTCGGAACCGTCTCGTACGCCAACGATGCGATGGACGAAGTTTCCACTTACATCAAGCAGGGCTTCTCCCTCTCTCCAGCGGACCCGGGGACCAGCTCATCTTTGGTCACGCCATCCTCGGCGCTCTCTGCGACCGCCAATGTGGGAGCCACGCGCACACGTCGGGAAATTGGCTCTCGGGTGCGCGATGTCGTCTTGGCGCTAGCTCTATGTCACAACGTTACTCCAACCACCGAGGAGGAAGATGGGAAGGTCGTCACCTCGTATCAAGCGTCATCCCCGGATGAGATTGCCATAGTCAGGTGGACCGAATCTGTTGGCCTACGTTTGACTCACAGAGACCGCCGGGGAATGCTCCTCGAATCCTCGGAAACTAGCCGACCGGTTGTCCAAGTCCGGATACTTGACGTATTCCCCTTCACTTCGGAGGGGAAGCGAATGGGGATCGTTGTCCAGTTCTACGAACACTCGCAGTCTCGACTCCCAGATGTTGACAGTGGCGAGATATGGTTCTACCAGAAGGGTGCCGATACTGTCATGGGTTCCATCGTCGCAGCCAACGATTGGCTCGACGAGGAGACGGCGAACATGGCTCGCGAGGGCCTCCGCACTCTGGTGGTCGGACGGAAACGCCTATCCCCGAGTCAGTACCGGGAGTTCTCGTCAAAGTACCAGGAAGCCTCCCTAGCCATCAGTGGCCGAGACTCGAGCATGCAGTTTGTCGTCTCCCAATATCTGGAGCACGACCTCGAGCTTCTGGGTGTTACAGGAGTCGAGGACAAGCTCCAGAGGGACGTCAAGCCGTCTCTCGAACTTCTCCGCAATGCCGGCATCAAGATCTGGATGTTGACCGGCGACAAGGTCGAGACGGCAAGGTGCGTGGCTGTCAGCTCGAGGTTGGTCGCGCGTGGCCAGTACATCTACACAATTGCCAAGCTCAAGGGGAGGGCGGCGGCCCAGGACCACCTAGACTTCCTTAGGAGCAAGACCGACGCTTGCCTGTTGATCGACGGGGAAAGCCTTAATCTGTTCCTGACCCACCTCAGGGTCGAGTTCATCTCGGTTGCAGTCCAACTCCCCGCCGTCGTTGCTTGCCGATGCTCGCCCATGCAGAAAGCCGAGGTGGCGAAGCTCATCAAGGAATACACGAAGAAGCGGGTGTGCTGCATTGGCGACGGCGGCAACGACGTCTCCATGATCCAGGCAGCTGATGTCGGCGTCGGCATCGTCGGCAAGGAAGGACGGCAGGCCAGTCTCGCGGCCGACTTTTCCATCGAGCAGTTCCACCACCTGACCAAACTCCTGGTGTGGCATGGCCGCAACAGCTACAAGAGGAGCGCCAAGCTTGCCCAGTTCGTCATCCATCGTGGCTTGATCATCGCTGTGTGTCAGACCATGTATAGCATCGCCCTGAACTTTGAGCCCGAAGGACTCTACAAGGTTGGTCCCATGCTCATGTCAAATCTCACATCTCGACTTTTCTCTTGCTAACCAGTGTCCAGGACTGGCTTCTCGTCGGCTACGCGACCGTGTACACGGCAGCCCCCGTCTTGTCTCTCGTCTTGGACAAGGATGTCGATGAGAATCTTGCGAATCTCTACCCCGAGCTGTACAAGGAGCTCACGTCCGGGCGGTCACTCTCCTACCGCACCTTCTTCGTCTGGGTCTTCGTGTCCATCTACCAAGGGAGCATGATCCAGGGTCTCTCGCAGATCCTGACCGAGGTCGACGGAAAGAGGATGGTGACCGTCAGCTACATAGTCTTGGTCCTTAACGAGCTGCTCATGGTCGCCATCGAGATCACGACGTGGCACTGGGTCATGGCTCTCTCCATTGTCGGCACCTTCCTCGTCTTCGTCGGGTCGGTCCCGTTCCTCGGAACCTACTTCGATCTCGAGTTCATCCTCACGCTGTAAGTGCCGGGCCCTCACTCCTTAACAGCAGTTAGGTTTCTAATGGGTTGGGACCAGCGGTTTCCTCTGGCGCGTCTCTGCGATCGCGGCTGTCTCTCTGATCCCCCCCTACGCTGGGAAACTCATCAGCAGGACGATGAAGCCTCCGTCGTATAGAAAGGTCCAGGGCATATGAGCGGGTCTCGTATTTCACGATATCATTGCATCGTACGGCGTTGGGGGAGGGCATTTGTCACAACTCGTGTGTAAGACGGCGTGGGATGAAGTATCAGTGTAGTCATCTTTGTAGCTCTACATTGCAATGACACAATACCATGGACGCAAGGCATACACATGTGATTTGCACTCTTGGTATTACAATATCATGCAGTCTATACAGAAACTCGAGGCAACAGCCGCCAGCCCAGAAACAACCCCCTCACCCGCATCCCCATAAACCTTGCAAATTGCGTATGTGCGCGTGCGTAACGTGCTCACAGCTTTAAAACAAGCCAGTCCCGCCATAACTCGGGGTCCTGCCTCCTCAGCCGACCAAGCAGTCCCGACACAGGGCCCTGCAGCTCATGGCCCCCCGCCCACCTCTTGGGGCCGGCATACGCCTCCACGAACCCATCCGGCCCAGACACGAAGAGGAGGTTCTTCTTATTCTTGTTGTTGCCGGGGGTTGCGCAGGCGCATTCCTCCCCGGGGACTTCCCTCGCGGGTCGAGCCGCGACCCATTTCTGGGCGTGGAGCCGGCACTCGGCGGAGGCGGAGGCGGAGGCGGAGGCGGGGGCGGGGGAGGAGGAGGAGGAGGAGGAGGAGGCGGCGCGAGTGACGTCCGCCGCGGTGATGAAGGTCCGCTCCTCGTCGACGGCGCACCGGACCGTGAGCCTGCCCGGGTGCCGCGCCTGCATGTCGGCGAGCTGCGCGACGATTGCGTTCCTCCCATTTCCCCCGTTCAACTTCCCTTCTCCTTCTCCGTCGCAGCCCTTGCAGTCGGGGCGCTGCCGGTTGGCCCAGACGATCGAGACGGTGGGTTTCGCATCCCCATCGTCCCCATCCCCGTCCAGGAGCGCGCTTGCGACCTGCAACGCCGGCGCGACGCCCGTCCCGCCGGCGAGGAAGACGACCGTTCCGCCTCTCGCACCGGCACCGGAACCGGCACCGCCGAGGCGGGCCCGCACGTCGTAGCCGAGGTGCGGCCCGCGGAGGTCGACGTCGTCGCCGACGCGCAGGCCGGCCAGGTACGACGAGACCTCGCCGCCCGCGAGGCGGCGGACGAGGAAGCGCAGGGAGCCGTCGTCGTCGGACTCTGCGCCTTCGGAGGGGCTGAGGGGTGGTAGGGGCGTGTACTCGCGCGCCACCTGCAGCTGGGGCTGGCGGACCTCGACGGACCAGAGACCGTGCGACCGGGCGGCGGAGATGGCGGGTCCGCTGGAGTGGGCGAGGCGGAGGAAGAGGGGCCAGTAGAACCGGAACCGGGGGACGGGGGAGTCGAGGAGGGTGGCGGGGGAGTCGGCGTGCGTGGCGAGGAAGAAGGTGGTTAGCCGAGAGGGGGGCCCGCTGTGCTTGGGGCGGACGGTCAGGATGAAGGCCGTGGGGGAGATCTGCTCCTTCGAGACGATGGTGAAGGGGACGAAGGAGTCTTGGTTGAGCGGCCGGCCGCGCACCCAGGAGAGGATGGTGGTGCTGAGGCCGGTGGCGTCGCTGGTGATGTTGAATGCGAGGAGGAGGAGGATGCCCTGGACCGTCCGGCGTATGAGCTTCCAGGCGGTATGGGCGGTGGCTCTCTGGGAACTCTGGCTAGAGCCTTGGTCCGGCCCTTTCCCAAACTCTCGGGATCCTTGAGGGTTTTGAGGGCGGTACAAGTGCCGCGTCGTATGCAGGCACCTCCATCCCCGCTGTGTGACAGGCAACTGTCTTGCTGATGGCCATCGGTGATGGACTGAATTGGGGATGAGAAGCTCAATCCAACCCAGTGGTGAGGGTCTCACTCCCCGGACTCCCATCACCACCTCCAGCCCCTCTCTCGGCGGGAATCTCATACACAAATACCTTGGGCTCATACTAATGTCATGACATCCCAACCATTGTAAAATTTATCTCCAAAGCCGCGTGTCGGACAATTCTCTTGGCTGTGGAATAGAAGTCGTGAGAACGTATTTTTAGCAGGGAAATAAATATCGTTATAACGGGTACAGTGCAAGTAACAGGAATGCCCCATCTTCCGGCCAACTCGTCGTGCCCTTGTTTTATGAATATATTCCTAGATTGAAGGCTTAGGTTGTACAGGGTTAAAAGGGACGCCTCCCAGCCTCCTCTACCTGTAAGTCTATACATTCTATAACCTCAGGATCTCACCGGATCGTTTAATAGCCCCCCTGAACAATTCCGCAATGACGTTACCCTTCAGAATCGTCTCCTTGATCAGGCCCTGGACGTGTCTCGGTTCAATTCTCCCGTACCAGACCCCATGACCAGCCAGCGGGTGTGCCGATCCATCTTCTGTTTTCAGGTGTGGCGGCAAGTAGATGATTAGGTTACCCGCAAATTTATGCCCTCCAATGTGGCTGATCAGGCCGATTCGGGACGTGTACATGCGGTTGGAAACATCGCCCGCGATAGCACCCGCATTTGGCACCTCGGCTTCAACCGGGCCGGACAGGACCTCGATGCCCCGCTCGGGGAGCCTGTCACCGAACTCTTGACGTAGCGCAGGACCCATGACACCGCACCGCATATCCCTCCCGCCGTGTCCGCATATCAGCACCAGGATGTCGTCTACATCCCGCACGCCCCACAGCAAGCTCTGGTAGGCGGGCTTCCGGAGTAACCTGTCCCGGTGGATCGGCGACAGCCCGTCATGCGCGGAGTGCAGCTTCTCGGGGAGGAGGTAGCCCTTGGCCAGCGCCTCGACGCTGTCGAAGGACACGCGCGGGATGAAGGGGACGTATTTGAAGGCAGGGAGCATGTATACGGATGCCGTCTGCAGCTCCGTTCGCTGGGGTACCGAGGACGGGAAAGACGAGTTCAGGACAGAGATGTTATTGAAAGGCTGGAGTGGTTGCCGTTAGCTCAAAAGTAACCTTGTAATATTGGTAATCGACTCTTTCCCAACTCACGTCGTTGTAGACGCCCCCGCGGCCAACGAGCTCCCGCAGGTCCGCGGCCAGATTGTCGCCGCTGTTTTCCTCCTCTATCCTCGACGGCCAATCGTCCTTGCCCGTGCATACGAGGACATGCTGGGCATAATTGGAGATGAGGCCGTTCAGGGGAGTCTTCTGATCGATCTCGAGCCCCTCGGGCATCTCGGGAGTCGCGGCGCAGGGACATGTCGGCGCAGGACAGGTCTGGATGGTTGGAAAAGCGGGCGGCTTCGTACTGAGGCGCCTTCGCGAAGCGGCAGCAACTATGGGGCTTGCGCATGCTCGCGAAACCCTGGCGAGGAATACCATTGGCACGGAAGAAGGACGGGAAGGTCTCCTGCAGATCGGAAGGGCTGTCTGCTTGGAATCAGACGTTGCATGTTGGATGGGAAGTCCAGAGCGCCCAACTGTGTTAATAACCTGCTGCCATCTAGGACCTTGGTTGATGATGTCGGCGACCGAAGACACTGCTCCGAGAGAGCTCCATAATGCATCTAACCGAGCCCCACATCCTCGATAATGGAATTTCGATTGCCGACCTCTCACAGGGCCACAATTAGCATGTATTACTGTCCTATAAGTATGTACCTACACGAAACACCGGCTCCGCGTGCCAAATCCACATCATGGCGCAACAAACCGGCGTGCAGCCGACCGTTAACATTACCCGTTTTGCCCGACATCTCCGTCGTAGAACAGGATTTTCACGACACCTCTTTCTTCTGGTCCACGGACGCCGGTCCACCGCCTCAGCTGCCAACACCCGCCGAAATCCTCAGGCACCACCCGAATCTGGGACATGGTGTCGTGAAATTCGAACATTTGAACCTGGTTGTAAAGGTTAAAGGCTCGAGTTATCTTCGATTAGAAGAGGCACAATGTCTGCGAGCTGTTACGCAGGCCTTTCCTGGCGGTGAGGTACCCGTCCCAGAGGCTTTCGGCTGGAGAATATACGGCGACCTCACCTTTCTTTACATGAGCCTAGTCACCGAACAGACGCTGCACCAGACCTGGAAATCCCCCACCACGGAAGACAAGAGGTCGATATCCGGCCAGCTCGGAGGCATTGCGGCGGCATTGAGACGGATTACTCCGGGCTCATCGGGCCCATTCATTGGTATGGTATTATAATTACTTTCAAAATTCGTTATCCGCCCGACTAGCGCTGAGCCCCGTCGCTCCGTTCGTTCTGCCTAGGATTCGTAAGGCGAGGGACGGTCCAAGACCGCTTTTTTCAGCTCGATTACGAGGAAAGGCCCATTCCTCACCATAAAGGCCTTCAATGAATGGCTGTACGCCGCCGCCACGCGCCAGAGGCCCGGCCCCGGGGAGGAGCTCATCTACCCGGAGCCTTACCGAGAGCTCCGAGACTCCATCCCGGACGCCAGGAATATTTATTTTACCCACGGCGACCTCACCCTTGGGAATATTATCGTGTCGAACGAGTCCGGGTCCTATCGGATTGTGGGTATTATAGACTGGGAGCAGGCGGGTTGGTATCCCGAGTATTGGGAGTACTGCAAGATGCTCTACGGCGTGGCAAATCACCACGAATGGTGGACCGAGGGCTGGACCGATCTGGCTGTGAAGCCGGTTGAGGAGGACCTGTTTACGGCGTTTGCGGAGTTTTCCTTGTGGCGTTGTCCTTGAGCCAGAAGTGCAGCATCTACGCGAGTGACTTATCAAGATGGTGCCCGACTCCCCGGAGACAACAAAGAAAGCGTGTTCTCCGTCTGAACTCGTGCTGTAGGGGGTATGGGTGAGGAACACGCCCAGGCGCGTAGATAAACCAGCAGTATGCAGTGCGGAGATTTTCCGCCAATTTCGATGCGATTTCTTCTGCGGAAGGCATGGCGGCGGATTGGTAGTTGGGAACGCTAAACCTCTGAATGGAGATGGCGAGAATATCTAGGGTGCTTGATTGAGAGATAAGATGTATTTGTGTATGTCCGCGATGGAAAAGGATTGGTTCTGTATAGCTTCAATTCGAGCTGATCGCCTTTTGTCTAACCAAATGAGGCTTAGACCTCGTCAATTTATTAGCCACGCCTGGTCAGGCTAGTGGGGGCGGAAATAAAAGTTTATATGGGAGTCGCTCCCGTCGGATTAGTTCTTACGAGGTATTCATATATGTGATCCAGACAGGCGATGCATGTCCTTACGATATAAACCTGATTAAGATGATTTCTTGCTGGCATAAATCGTAACAGGGCATTAGAAACCCCTTTACATTTGTCAGTCCGCTGGGCGGGAACGACGCTCCGTGTCAATGCCCAGGGTGTCGCCCTCCCTCGTAAGGAGAGCTCAGAACATCTCTCCCTACGCAGCCACACTGCTACCTGCCTGCAGAGACCTCCCTTCAGCCTTGACAGAGCTGCGATGGATTCGTGAACATGTGCAGTCAACCCCTTCGTTGATCCCCCCGAAACTCAGATTACGCCAGCTGTGCGAGAAAAGGGGCAAGGGAATTCCCCTCCAATATGTCATGGGCACACAGCCTTTTGGGCGACTGGATATCAGGTGCCGTCCAGGGGTCCTGATCCCCAGGTGAGCAAACCAGCTGCCAGGCACAGGAACCCTGGATATCTCTGCTAATGCCGTTTCCCACAGGCCAGAACCGGAGGCCTACACCACTTACCTCGCCCACCTAATCAAGACAGGATACTTCGCCGCACAGCTCAAGGACTGCAAAACCCAGGGCTTGCGAATCACAGACTTCTGCTCCGGAACAGGCTGCATCGCCCTCCTCCTCTACGCCCTCCTGCACCCCCCCACCTTCCCGTCTCTCCACGTCCGCGGCGTCGACATCTCGCCCCGCGCCGTCGCCCTGTCGCGCGACAACGCCCGGCACAACGTCGCCCGCGGCCTCATGCCCGGCCCCTCCTCCTCGGGTGGTCCAGACCAGACCTCCACCATCCGGTTTGACCTCGGCGACGTCTTCTTCGACAGCGCCACCGTCGTCGATGGCGACCGAGACCGGTGGCGGCGGCGATGCGACGTCATGGTCAGCAACCCGCCGTACGTCTCGGCCGCGGGCTTCGCGCGCGACACGGCGCGGTCGGTGCGGAACCACGAGCCCGCGCTGGCGCAGGTGCCTGGGCCCCGCCCTTACCCCGGGGATGGAGAAGGGTATCCCGAGGACGTCTTCTACGCCCGCCTGCTGGAGGTCGCGGGGGCCATGGGCCCGCCGCCCGGGATCATGCTGTTCGAGGTGGGCGGGTCGGCGCAGGCGAGGCGCGTCGCGGCGATGGCCATGGCGGGGCGGCATGCCTATCTCGCTGGTTATGTGGTGGAGATCTGGCGTGACTGGCCGGATGCTGTACCGGAGGCGGGGGAGGCGGGCTCGGTGACGGTTGGTGGGGAGGAGGTGGTTGTCAGGGGGAGCGGGCATGAGAGGTCTGTTTTGATGTATAAGAAGGCAGAGCATGTTATGTGAAAGGAAATGGTAAGATAGAAAGAGTCGTGTATATGTTTGTATTGTTGTACATGTACAATCTATATCCCGTCTGCGTGGACAGGAGCCCAGGGTATCATATCGTACAGTCTCAGTTTCCGTGGCTATAGTACAAAGTTCACGAGCCTGCCTTCTTTAACAACGAGGACCTTCTTCGCTGACCGGATGTCGATGGCGCCGTCCAACAATTTGGCCTTGCCCTCATCCGTCATGGTGACATGCTCCACCACCCAGTCCTTCAGCTCGTCGCCTTGCAAGCTCGCGGGTTTCGGTATATCAACCACCAGTCTGAGCTTCCCGTTCACCTGCACAGCACAGGGCTGCATCCGCGGCTGCAGCATGGGGGCAGTCCCGTCGGTGACCGGGAATGAGACGGATTGGAAGATGGACCTGGACGCCGGGTATAAAATGCTCCAACACTCCTCCGCGAACGCAGGAGTGATTGGAGCAGCCATGCATAGGATCGCGACGACAGCCTCCCTTTGGATGATGGGGTGGGCGTTCCCGTTGGCGGCTATGGTGTTTGACAGGCTCATCAGATCGGAAACGACCGTGTTCAGCGAGGTGACCTTCCTGTACGACGCCGTGACCGACTCGATTGTCTTCTGCACGTCGAGCCACGCCGCCGCGTCCGCATCCCACTGCGCTAGCTCCGCCTCGCCCGAGGAGCCAAGCCTAGCCGCGGATTCTTCGAGGTATTCCCTTGCCGACTTGCTGGTCTGGTCTGCCGGGATCTCCTTAACTTTGAGGACCAGATCGTGGACCTTGTGGAGCCAGCGTGTAACGCCCGATATCTTTTCCGCGTCCCAGTTGAGCTGGTCGCTGGTCGGCGCTTGGAATATCATGTGCGCGCGCGTCGAATCTGCTCCGTGCTCGGCGATGAATGTGGTAGGATCAACGCCATTGTATTTGGACTTCGACATCTTCTCGTAGCTGATATTGGCCGCCTCGCCGGTCATCGCAACCCTTGGGGTTTCCGGATCGTTCAACTCGACCTCGTCTGGTCTGAGGAACCTGCCGTTTGATGGTTCGGTGTAAGTCTTGCCGTGGACCATCCCCTGAGTTATCAGCCGCTTGAACGGCTCATGGACTGCGCCAGCCTGGCCATTTCCGTCCGAGGCCAAGGGACTCGCCATCAGGAATTTGTAGATGAAGCGGGCATACAGGAGATGCAGGATTGCATGCTCAATGCCGCCGACGTAAATATCCACGGGGAGCAGCTCCCGCACCTGCTCGGGGGAGAAGGGAGCATCCTTGTTGTGAGGATCGACAAACCTCATGTAATACCAGCTCGAGTCCACAAATGTATCCATGGTATCGGTGTCCCTCTTGGCAGCGCCTCCACACTTGGGACAGGAGGTATTCACCCAGTCTTGGAGGGACTCCAAGGGGTTACCCACCTTGCGTTCGGCCCAGTGTTCGTCGACCGCCGGTAGTTTGACGGGAAGCTGGTCCGCCGGGACTGGAACTGCTCCGCACGAGCCGCAATGGATGATTGGGATGGGCGTCCCCCAGTATCTCTGGCGACTTATAAGCCAATCCCTCAACCGCCACTTTTCTTCGGGCTTCGCCAGTTGTACTGCCTCAAGCATGGAGACCAGAATTTGGCCGGCTTCTTTCGACGTCTTGCCCTTGAATGGCCCACTGTGCGCGGTCATCACGCCATGTTCAACGAACGGTTTGTTAAGCATGGCTGTGGTGGACTCGTCGTCCGATGCGGCGAGAACAACGCGGATGGGCTCATCGTAATGGTGCTCTCTCCAAAAAGCAAAGTCTCGGTGGTCATGGCCGGGGACACCCATCACAGCCCCTTCTCCATAGTCGCCGAGCACATACGAAGCGACGTAGACGGGGATGGACTGCTTAATAGCTTCCGGTGATTCCTCGTGGTACGCGAGCGGATTTATCGCCCTGATGTGAGGCAACATATATCCGACTTTTGAGTCAGGAGGATGCCCAGGCAACGTGTCGATAAATGCCTGTAGCTCGGGATCCTTCTCGGCCAAGGTAGCAACAATTGGATGGGATGCGGCAAGAGCTAGGTACTGCACACCGAACAGGGTGTCTGCCCGGGTCGTGAAAACCTCGATGGCGGCGCCAACCTCGTGTTTGAAGGCTATAATTGGGAACTTTATCATTGCGCCGGTTGACTTCCCGAGCCAGTTCTTCTGCATAGCCAGGACCCTCTCGGGCCAGGCGCCATTCGTTTCCAGACCCTGTAGCCCCTGAAGGAGATCTTCCCGGAAGCTTGATATTCGAAGGAACCACTGCTTCAGCCGGCGTTTCTCAACCTTGGCGCCGGATCTCCAAGAACAACCCTCGGCATCAACCTGCTCGTTGGCCAGGACGGTCTTGTCCACCGGATCGTAGTTGACTTCGGCTTCGGCTTGATAAGCAAGGCCTTTCTCGTGCAGGAGGAGGAATATTCTCTGAGTATGCTTGTAGAACTCGGGGTCACAAGTGGCAATCTCCTGGAAGGGATCTGATCAGCTCCATTCTATCTTGGCATGGATAAGGTACAGAGAGAAACCATACATTCGACCAGTCCCAGCTCCCATTCATCTGGTCAAGCTGGCCCTTCATTTTCGCAATATTGTCCTTCGTCCACGTAGCTGGGTTTATGCCGCGCTCAATGGCCGCATTTTCGGCCGGGAGGCCAAACGCGTCCCAGCCCATTGGGAGGAGAACATTGTAGCCCTGAAGGGTGTTGAATCGAGCCAGGACATCGGCGATAGTATAGACCCGAAGGTGTCCGACATGCAATGTACCCGAAGGGTAGGGGAACATAGGCAGGATGTATCGCCTGTCCTTGGAGCCATTGGCTCTTGAGCTGGGGTCGGAACGCAGCTCATCCCATCTTCGTCGCCATTTCTCGTCGAGGCTGGGCAGGTCGAACTTGCTAGTGGCGTAGCTTCTGCGAATAAAGGCGTGGGGAGCGGGACAGGGAGCTCTGGATCGAGGCCATTGCGGCGATCGCAGGGAAAGACCGAGTAGCCCAGCTGAGCATTGAATGCTCGACGTAGGCAATGGCCGAGCTATAAATCTTCCATAGAGCAGCGGCATCACGAAAACATTATTGCCTCGGAGGCAGTTGAGTCGAGCTCATCCGAGCTATGCGATCGATAGATAGTCAGCTGTCCGTTGCGGCGGGCCCTAGACGTTTTTGCCAAGCGTGCCACAACGGTACAACCCATCCGGCCCTGTCACGCTCACGTGGTGCTCGCCAACGCTCGGAGACGGATTTACAAGTTATTAGAGCCAGAATTGCCCTGCTTAAGACATCCTATCTCAAATTGGCCAGTAATTGTCAGGATATCTCCTCCCTTGAATTAGAAGCTTAAAGAGATCCAGCCTGCCGTATTCGGTTGGCAGTCGCCAACAGCAAGGCTCAAGACCCTGCCAAGGAAAAAAACCGTTTGCACGGACCATTCAAAGAGCATTCAAACTGCCCTCCATTTCCGGAAGCATCAAGCTGTGTCCACAGTTTACAGTCACTCAGGGACTCAGGTCTGCGAGTACAATGCAGGTGATTTTCCTCAACCGAGGGGCGTTTGACAAGCTCTACGACCTTCTTTCTGAAGTATTGTCGTCGGGTAACCAGAGGTTGACGAGGTCACTGCGCGTGGGTTGGTCGCCAGTTTACAGATCTGGTAAAAAGATCATCATGATTCATGATACTCACTGTCCGTATGAAAGTAATACTTTTTAGACGGTCCACCACGACAGGAGAGTGGGCGGCCCCTGAAGCAAACGGAGAGGTCTCTGAGCTCTATTGGTGTCCGTCTATATCCGTTGGAAGGAATTGGCGCCAACTAATTGAGCTTTCAGAATCTGATTGGGCTGGGAACAGAATCAATTGCAGAGGAAGACGTCGTTTTTGTCGCTTGAGGATCAGTGCTATGACGAATGCAGGTTCAGCTAAACCGTTTCATTAGAATCATAGCCCGTTTCGAAACACAAACCATAATTGGTAGGATATTAGGTTTACTGTGGTATACTTTGGCAGATAACTAAGCCTACCTGGGCAAGCCCCACTGCAGAAGCCTTGGAAGTTGGAACTGGCACCCAAACGACATGCCTGCCCCTTTAGCATAAAATTCCTGTATAGAATCATTAGGCATTCTTTTTCTTATTCAAATTCTTCTCCTTTGCCACGAGCGCAGGACGAGATTGGAGCCGCAGTCGGGGCATAAATACCACCGGAATGGTATCTACGTGCTCTCTAATATCCGGGGCATAGACGACGTTGTAGGGACGCGCGCGCGAGCTGCTCGCGCTTCCTCCAACTTATCCTTCCAGATGTCATCCTTTTATTCGTCCAACTTCCAGAACCACCCCCGCGACTCCCTCGAACTCGCCTCGCTAGCAAGCTCAAGCCCGGGCGCCGACACGGCCGAGACCGACTCGCGGCCGAGCATATCCTCCTCGCGTAAGGCCTCCCTCGAGCAGGATGACCCGCTAGACTCGGAGAACCCGGCGGCCGCCGGCCGGCCCAACTACCACGGCCGCTCGTACTCGGTCTCGTCGACCTTCGATTTTGCTGCGAACCTCTTCCCGCTCTCCTCCACCACCGGCGCCGGATACGCCCCCATCGGTGCCCCGACAACGGCTGGGAATCCCAACAGCGGCCTCGGCGGGGGGTCGCTGGAGAAATACAAGACCCTAACATACCTCAACGGCCTGTCGCTAATAGTCGGCTTGATAATCGGGTCCGGCATCTTCTCGTCGCCGAGCCAAGTTAATTCTAATGTGGGATCACCGGGGGCCGCCATTATCATATGGGTGATTGCAGGGATATTGGCCTGGACGGGGGCGTCGAGCTACGCCGAACTTGGGGGCGCCATTCCTCTCAATGGAGGGGCGCAGGTCTACCTCTCCAAGATATTTGGAGAGCTGTCCGGATTCTTGTTTACATGGGTGGCCGTACTCGTCCTTAAGCCTGGCAGTGCCGCCATCATCGCCATCATCATGGGGGAATACCTGGTGAGGGCGGCCATCGGTGCCGAGGCCGAGACGATCAACCCCTGGGTCGGCAAGTCGGTGGCCTTGGCGGGGCTTTTCCTCGTCACCTTCTTGAACTGCGTGTCGACGCGACTGGGCACGCGCACGAATGACATGCTCATGTTCCTAAAGTTCGTCGCATTATTTGGAGTTACGGTTACGGGCATCGTCGTCGCCATCACCGGCCATTCTTTCTCGGGGACGGCGAACCTCGACTGGAAGACGCACGAATGGTTCGAAGGGACGAAGATGGATGCTTCGGCTTGGGCTGTGGCGTTATATGCTGGTCTCTGGGCCTATGATGGATGGGATAATGTGAGTCTCGTCCTTTCCCTTTTCTTACCTCGCGTAGATCGGCTAACACTAGCGTTCAGACAAATTACGTGGTTGGAGAGTTCCGCAATCCGAGTCGCGATCTCCCGCGGGTCATCCACACAGCCATGCCGCTCGTAATCATCAGCTACGTACTTGCCAACGTAGCCTACTTCCTCGTCCTCCCCCTGGACGCCATCAACTCGACCAATACGGTCGCAGTCGTGTTCGGCGCCAAGGTCTTCGGCCCGATCGGGTCCCTCGTCCTGGCCCTCATCGTCAGCGCCTCTTGCTTCGGCGCCCTGAACAGCACCACCTTTACCAGCAGCCGGCTAGTCTACGTCGCCGGCAAGGAAGGGTACATCCCGTCCATCTTCGGCCGCATCGGCGTCGGCGCCACCGCGGCCGACGGGGCCTCCTCTCTCTCAACGGTGCGGACGCGCTCGTGGTTCGCCAGGCGGCTGGCGCGGCTCGTGGGCGACGAGGACCACGGCCTCTTCTTCACGCCCGTGTACGCGCTGGCGCTCAACTGCGCCCTGACGGCGGCCTACGTCGCCGTCGGCGAGTTCGCCACGCTCCTGACCTTCTACGGCGTCGCCGGCTACACCTTCTACTTCCTGACCGTCCTGGGCCTCATCGTGCTCCGCGTCCGCGAGCCTTCGCTCGAGCGGCCCTACCGCGCCTGGATCGCCACCCCTATCGTCTTCTGCTGCGTCAGCCTCTTCCTCCTCAGCCGCGCCGTCTTCGCCCAGCCCCTGCAGACCCTCACCGTCGTCGCCTTCGTCATCGCCGGCGTGCCCGTCTACTTCTGGCGCATCGCCGGCCGCGACCGCGCCGCGAACAAGCGCGAGTCTCGCCGGATGGCCGCGGATGACGGCGGCGGCGGGGGAGACGGGCCGTGGTGGAAGTTTTGGAGGCGCTGGCGGAGGTGATGTGGGTGATGTTCTTTTTTTATATCCTTTTTTTTGGGGGGGGCGGTGGCTGTTTTTTGGGGGGGCGGCGATTACACGCGTTGATCATCAGTATGCGGTTGGAAACACGCGGTTGGTGTATTTGTATATCATAACGTTTTAAGTCTTTTTTTGTAATGACGCCTGTATCTAACGTATGGCATACAGGAGATCTTGATCTTTATTCCATGACAGGTGCCGACAAGGGCCTCGGGATCGTGAGCCGACTGGACCAGCCGCCCGCCCTCCGTTCCGATAGCGGGTGAATGACCCGGGAACATAAGCCCTTGTGCCACCTACATTTCCTTCCATAGGGGCTCTCGTTGGCCAATGTCAACGACGCGAAGCAAGGCACATACATTCAAGTTTGCACACGAGACTAATCATCATCAAAGTCGGGTCACTGCTGTTTCGGCATGTTTCGTCAAATTCATGTACATTGGATACGCAGCCAATTTGCTGCTAGACATCATCCACTGTGTCTCAAACAACCTAGACACGACCATGTCGCGGTTCCGCCTGTCCAGGCTGGGAAGGCCATAAGAGCCCAAGAGAGGGGAAGGAGAGAAAGACGATCCGCGAGATAGGCCAGGCCAGTCCAGTCTCTTCCATCCACCTTGCCAACAGAACCTGTCAGCCAAGTGAGGCAGGCCTCATCATTTCCTTCCGTGTCACCATCCTCCTCCACACACGCGCGCCCCAGTTTCCTCGCGTCAAAACATCTATTTCTTGTTCCGCTCGCCGTACGCCCGGGTGGCGTAGTCGCCCTGGTGGACGATCAGGTCCTCGGGCCTGTAGTCGAGCTTGCCCGACAGGTAGCTCTGGAGGATGCTCTTGGTGCCGTCGGCGTAGCGCTTCTGGGCGTCGAGCGACGTGCCCGACATGTGGGGCACCATGGCGTTTCCGCCGCCGAAGGGGTTCTTGGCGTACCGGAGCACGTGGTCCTTGGGGGCCGGCTGGGGGAACCACACGTCGCCGCCGTAGCCGCGGAGGTGGCCGGTCTTGAGGGCCTCGGCGACGTCCTCCTTGACGACGATGGCGCCGCGGGCGGTGTTGACGAGCCACGAGCCTGGGAGAATTCGGGTTAGCGGTTTGACTTCTTGGATCCTCCTCCTCGTGTGTGTGTTGGGGGATGGGAATAGGACTGAGGAGGAACGGGTCTTTGGACTCACCAGGCTTCATCTTGGAGATCAGCTCCTTGTTGAACAGACCCCGGGTCTTCTCGTGCAGGGGGCAGTTGATGGTGACGACGTCGCACTGGGCGAGCATCTCCTCGAGGTCGAGGACGCGGCGGCAGCCAATCTCCTTCTCCTTCTCGGCCGACAGGGGCTGGTAGTCGTAGTAGAGGAGCTCCTTGCAGTCGAAGGCCTTGAGGCGGCGCAGGACGCGCTCGCCGATGCGGCCGACGGCAACGGTGCCGACGACCTTGCCCTCGAGGTCGAACTCGTTCTTGGCCGCCTCGGCGACGTTCCAGTCTCCACGCTGGATCATCTCGTGCGCCGGGACGAAGTTGCGGACCAGCACCAGGATGGTCATGATGACGTGCTCAGCGACCGAGACGACGTTGGAGCCCGTCACCTCGGCAACGGTGATGCCGCCGTTGGTCTTGTTGGCGGCATTGAGGTCGATGTGGTCGGAACCGATACCGGCAGTGATGGCAAGCTTAAGCTTCTTGGCCTTGGCGAGGCGCTCGGCGGTCAGGTAGCCGGGATGGAAGCTGGCCAAAGGGAAAGGGATGTTAGCCGGGCTGTCAAGATGCGGCAAAGTGGGGTGTCGGGCTTCATTGCTCCTGGGACGCAAACATACGGGGTGGTGATGATGATTTCGGCATCAACGAGCTCCTTGTCGAACTCGCAGTTCTCACCATCCTTGTCGGAGGTGGTCACCAGGGTGTGGCCCTGATCCTCAAGCCACTTGCGGATGCCGAGCTCGTTCTCGGTAGTGCCCAGGAGTTCGGGAACCTAGTCATTGGCGATGGTGGGTCAGCTCCGGTTCTCCACTCTGTTGCATCGATAAATAAAATCTGGAAGTATTGGGAGAACTCCACAATCCCGAGGAGGCTCCGACAAGGCAGGAGCGACCTCGCACCAGACGTCAACTGCCGCTTGAACAGCCAACATGATGCAGTGAGACTTGAGATTGCCCAGCTCCCTTTTTCCCGTCCCCCCCCCCCCTTTTACCCCGCATTGACATGCGTGCCGTCTCCCCCCTTTTTCAGCTGGGAGCTGCTTCTCAATGCGGCTTGCCAGACGACACAGAAATTGGGCCAGAGGCCTCGTATGTGGGAGGACGCAGAAAGGGGAACGACCACATGGGATAACGGTGCATGAACAAGACAAAAAGGGAAGATGGGTTTCGTAACTCACATCTATGGCATGTTGTTTGCCGTCGTAGAGGACCAACAGGACTTTGACCTTTTCACGCCCGGTTGTCAGCATTCTAGTCGAGGTTTTTCCCACCAGCATCGTGCCCCCTCGGTGCAGAAGTGCCGGCTGCTGCGACGCCGCCGCGACACCAAAGCGCGACGATGCCAACGATGTTGCCCGGGCGGCCGACAAGCCGTGCAACGCTCGCGAGGAACAGCGGGCGCGTGTGGCGGCGGCGGCGGCGGTGGCACCGAGGGAGCGGGTCAGTAAGGGGGCAGAACGAGAAAGTAGTACCATTTTGAAGAGAGTGAAGAGGGAGATGTAGTAGTTGTGTGGTTTGGTTTCGGAAAACTGTGCTGGGCTTGTCTAAAGCCTCTTTGGATTGTATGGGCGGGATGAGTTGGCTTGTACGCAACGATGACGAAGACAAGAAGTGAATAAGCTCAGGGGGGAAACACGAGCCTCTCTTGGGAGGGGCACGACGTATTTATGTCCTTGCTTCGTTCTCCCAACATCTTACACACCTACACTAGTAATTCTCCGGCTCTACCACGCGAGAAGCGGCACAAGCCATGAGGAATTGGCGCTGTGCCTTCCCTGCAACACCACGATCCACTTAGACACAGCTCTCGGCCGTCATGCAGATCCGCACCCCCAAATATTCATTCAAGGGTGTCGACCGAGAGGGGCGCAAGGTTCCCCTCCTCCGGCGAATGGCTCGATGGCTCGCAGGAACTGGCCCCGGATAGCTGCAGCCCGTTCGAGCGGAAGTGTTCCCCAAAGGGGTAGATCCTTCAGCCAAAAGACGCTGGATGATGTATGACGAGGCGCATCTTGCAACCATACGAGCTGCTGTTTTGGCACTCCGATTCGTGGCAGTAACACGTCCCCTCCCCAAACCCCTCACCCGTTCCCCCTTCCTCGCGTGGAGGGGCGGGGTCCAACGTGGTGCACCTGTCTGGCCACTTGCCCCTCGGTACTTGCATGCTGGAGCGTTTCGCGACCTTGCTTCTGGTTGGGTGGTTGCCGATCACCACCGCCGTGATGGGGGTGGAGCCCGTGGGTCTTCCTGCACTTCCTGCTCTCCCCAATTGACTAGGTTCCCAAGGCTAGGGGATTAGAGGATAGGCTGACGTCCGACTACGAAGGCCTGGCCTGCCGGACCTCGTTCGGTGAAGTCTCGGTGTCCCACTTAGAGGGCGCTGTTGGTTATCGAGATTCCGAGGGCGGGGTAAGCCTTGGTATCCGATTCGGGGTTACTTTTGCCCCGCCGTTCTGCTCCTCACTGCCTAGGTAGGCAGGTTAACAGCGACTCGCAGGTTTTGTTGATTGCCCTGCTCCTCGAATGGGAGAGACAGGATGGACCGTGTGAGGACCACGAGGCCATCAGATAGCGTCAGGCCCTTCTGGAGTTCGGCGTCTGTGACATCAACGGGGTCTAGGACACGCTGCTTCGTCGATATCTCGGCTTGTTCTCCTATCTTTGAACGCCGCGTATACCTGTTATCTGCGTACAATACATATCCTGAATAACACCTTTCTGACTTTAGGTATGTTTGCATAATAGCTGGTGAATCATTGCCACTCAGGTGTAGATGTAATTTACCAAATGCTGTTGCGAGCTCTGTTGCTACTAACTAGGTACTGCTGTCAATTGCTGGGGCTGGCAGGAATTAAGATCCTGTAAGCCCCTCTCTCTGGTCAAAAGAGCTCCGTTAACATGTTTCAAGCTTCCGTTCTGTATTGACTCTCAATTCTCCTAACGACCTATCTTCCGTGGATGATATGCTGATGATTCTAATACGTTTGATGCAAACCCCATTCTAGAAAACACAAAGAAATCGGCAATCTATAAAAGTATGCTCGTAACCCCTAGCCCCTAACCCCTTGCTCAAGACCGGCATGCACAAAAAAAAAAAAAAAAAAAAAAAAAAAAAAAAAAAAAAAAAAAACCAACAAAAAACCAAAACAAAAAAAAAAAAACAACCCCCGTCAAAATATGAGGGAAGGGGGCGACCCAACAAACCACCACAAAACACCCCATATTCCGGCCGCCGCGTCGGAAATGGCACTTTCGGAT